>NC_058132.1:108411200-108483795 GCF_016433145.1 Gracilinanus agilis | reverse complement strand
TTTCTTTCTTTCTTTCTTTCTTTCTTTCTTTCTTTCTTTCTTTCTTTCTTTCTTTCTTTCTTTCTTTCTTTCTTTCTTTCTTTCTTCCTTCCTTCCTTCCTTCCTTCCTTCCTTCCTTCCTTCCTTCCTTCCTTCCTTCCTTCCTTTCTTTCTTCCTTTCTTTCCTCCTGTCTTAGAATTGATACATATTGCTCTCTGGGTTATAAAAAACCACAAGGATAAATGTGAATGAGGCAACCTTTAAAATTTTTAATTCTGGGAAGCAGCAGTCAAGGGGTGAAGGGAGAGTTGGGGGAATGCTGACTCTGATATCAGAGCACTTGGGTTCAAATCTTTCAACTGATACTTCTAACTTTTGTGCCCTTGGTGAAGTCACTAATATCCCTGGACCTTGGTTTCCTCATCTGTAAAGTGAAGGGAATTGGACTAGATGACCTTTGAAGTCCATACTAGATCAGTGATCATATGAAAATTCTCTGTGGCTAATCTAATGAATTAAGCATGTAATTGGACATCTGTAGCCCCTTAATTCAATATTTCGCTTTCCTGCAAACTTCTTGATTCAAGCCTCTGTAATATTTAATCCTTCTGGGCCATTACCAAAGTCCTTGCTTCTGTCGGCCTCCTCTATCATTTCTACCTTTGTATCCCTAACTTTAAGGCTCTCCTACCTTCCTAAAAAAAGATTTTAAATCTATGTGACAGGAGCTATCTGCTACAATCCTTTCCAATCCCTGCAGTCAATCCAAAAAAAAAAAAAAAGGGGAGAGAGAGAATTTTCCATACCTAGGAGCCAAGCAGTCAGGTTCCCACTGGTCTCCATTTGCACTCCTTTTTCCTTAAATCCTTTTCTCATTCAGGCTTTCAGGTTTCATTCCCAGGTACTAACATGTTTCTCCCCCCCTCATTTATGCCTTGCATTTCTCTGCACCCAGATCCTTTTGGAAAACACTTCTTGAAATGGCTGCCCTTTCCATGGCTGCCATGTTTTCTTTCCAAGTTGCTCTTCATAGCTACCATCTTCCCTTGCTTGGCACCCAGTCTCTTAGTGCCCTCTCCTTGGGATTCTCTCTCCTTTTGCTTCACAGAATCTACCCTCAGTTACCACTGTAAGCCTTGGGCTGTCATCTGCTTCTAAGTCTCCATCATCCTCAACCTCCCTCCTTTGCTCATCACTGATAACAAGATTTCCCAATAACCCCATAGTTTTCAAAGAACTTTTTTTGTCTTGCCTCTTTGACAACTCTTTTGAAGCTGTTAAGTCAATTAGCAAATGTTCACTGGATACCCATTGGGTTATAGGATCATAGACTTGGTAAAAGAAAAGGAAGACAGACTATCTAGATCTCATTTTATGACAAGTCAAGGAACTAATTGAATTGGCCAAGGTCACACGTCCAGGACATGGCAGGGGTAGAATTCAAGCTTAGACTCTCTGATTCCAAAATTAATGCTCTTTTCACCATACTGTGGTAGGTGCTGAAGGGAATATAACTAGTAATAACAAATCACATTCATCTTTTTATCCCCTGCACCTACCACAGTGCCTAACTCATAGTGTTTAACAAATCCTTGTTGATTGATTGACGTTTCTTTAGCACTATAAGAAGAAAAAGAATTTTTCTCTTAGATCAACCTTGTTAAATTAGTATTTAACCATAATTAATTATTATTATACATAACTAGTAACTTACAGGTTGAAGATCATTCTTCATAACCAATCATTTATAGATTGATTATTATTTACAGAAAAAGAAACTAAGGTTTAGGTCAATTAATCTTTTAAAAATGTAAACATTTTCCTTAGCTAATACAGAGCCATTTTTTAGGAGTTTGAGGAGCTTGAGGCCTGAGAACTAGCTTATGCCAAGTACATTGATGCCCACTACTGAAAAAGATAGGTCTTACCTTTGAGATTGTATTTTTTATTCTAGCAAATTCTCAGCTAAATTCTTAACTGGAAAATACTACTCAAGTTGAATTTGTAAGGTCAAGTCAACAAATGTTTATTAAACATCTACTTTGTATCAGACAGTGTGCTGGAGATAGAAAGGCAAAAAAAAAAAAATTGTATTCTTAGATGAGGGAAGCATGTGTCAACCCAAATCAACCACACTCTTGACACTTTTAAAGTGTGTCCAGAGAAAGGATACTGTCTCAATTCTAGTAGGTTTTTTTACTGATGTTTTTCGCCCTCCTCTTAGTATTTGCTGACACTTCATCAAAAGGAGCCATCTACTCCAAGCCCTTCCTTTATGGAGAGGGGAACTAAGACCCAGAAATGTGATTTCCCCAAAGTCATAGATATGAATAATAAGGCAGTTGATCATCTTCTAGATTTCTCCCCAGCATACCACACTGCCTTCACCTGTGATTTATTTATAGGTTGGTACTTTAGGTCTTGGAATTGTGTTTCTGTGTCTCCTCTGGCTTCCATCTATCCTTCCCTGAAAACCAAAGGTCTCCAGGATCTACCCATCTTCCTCCCCCTCCTGTTTCTTTTCTGCCTCTGTACTTATGCCCATTTCTTCATCTTCATAATCTCTTTGTGCCACCTACAGTGCCGGTATAGGCCTGATTATGTTGGCGTGAGTAAGCTCCTTCTACTCAGGTTAACCAAGGTGAACTCAGATATCAGACTTACTTCGAGGAGAAAAATGATTTGCAAGTAACACCCTTGAAGCCACTAAAAATATCAAGAGACTCGGGAGCAAGTGCAGAGAGCTCAATAAATACAAAATACACCTGTATTTCCTGTAGAGTATGTGTTGGAAATCCCCTGCCTCTTTTGGTATGTGGTATTTAAGGTCTGACAGTGATATGTTTTCTATTAATGAGATGCAGTGATAGGAGGAGCCTTAAATATAAAGCCAGAACCTGAAGAAGTTTGTTTTTCCCCTCCTTGCTTTATTCTCACTCATCTTGTTAGATTTCTTATTCTATCATCTTATCTGCTCTAACTTGTGCTGAGATTTCCATTAGTTGGAGCATATACCCTTTGCAGACATTGTCTTTTATGCCTGACTGGGCTCCTATTTCCTCTTTGCTCAGTCTTTTGTGGCCATAACCCTTTCAGCTTCAGGACCTTTCCTTGTAAAAGGATGATAAGGGAATCAATCAGAAGCAATATGCCAAAATCACTTTAAAGGACCTAGAAGAGAGTCTCTGTCTTTAAGAATGTGATTCTATAACTGATACAAGATAGTAAAAAAAATTTGTTTGTTCAGCTCCATGCTCTGATGGGGGAAATGTGTTTTTTTGGGAATTGTGGGAACAAGGATTCAAATCTTTGCTTTGGTATACTCTGCCTGTAAGGTTTTGGGCAAGTTATTTTACCTCTACAGTGTGTTCCCTCTAGGATTGTCTTTAATTTATCCTTATATAGCCTATTTATAAGACATCATCCACCCTTGACAGCAAGGACTGTCTTTTGTCTTTCAATATAATCCCAGTGTTTAGCTCAGTGCCTGACACATAGCTTGTGTTTAATAAACCTTTGTTGACTTACCTTGGCTTTGTTGCTTGATGCCTGAGTTTCCTGAACTGTAGAATGAAGTGGTTATACTAGATAACTTCTTGGGTCCTTTCCAACTTGAGATCCATGTTCTATGATTTCATTTATTTAGCTGACATTTATTGAATATCTAATACATAAAAGATTCTGTACTAGGCTCTTAGGGACAGCAAAAAAGAGTGAAAATATAATTTCCACTCTCATGGATCTTACAATCCAACAGAGTAAGAGATAAGGAAAAAACATTCAAGTAACTATAATAAAGTTAGAATATGCTTCTAATGCTTCCAAAATGTGTGAGCCAATCAATGGTGTTTATTTAATATGAGGAAGCACATTGTTAGACAGGAAGAAAATATTTCAACATTCCATTCTTACCCAAAGGTTTCATTGAAGAGAGAAAAAGGTTAAAAGAGTGAAAATTGTTGTTGTTCAGTCATTTCAGTCATGTCTGCCTCTTTGTGTGATCCCATTTGGGGTTTTCTTGGCACAGATACTAGAGTGGTTTGCCATTTCCTTCTCTAACTCATTATATAGATGAGGAAACTGAGGCAAACAAGATTAAGTGAATTGACCAGGGTCATACTGCTAGTGAGTGTCTTAGGCCAGATTTGCACTCAGGAAAATGAGTCTTCCTGACTTTAGGTCCAGCATTTTGTCCACTACCTACCTCAAAATGAGAGTTATATGGTGGCTGAGATACTGGATTTAGGGTCAGGAAGACTTGTGTTGGAATCCCACTTCTGACTTTTACTTATTGTTTAACCACTCTGTGCCTCAATTTCTACATCATTAAAATATAGGAATTGGATCTGACAACTCCAGAGGTTGCTTCCAATTCTAACTCTATCATTTTGTTATCCAATAATCTCTTTATTTGACACTTGCTAGATGTTTGGCCTTGGGTAATCATTTATCCTTTCTAGGCCCTTAGCAATTTTCTTGTACTATAAGTTGAATATGAGCTGTCATTGATTGAGTGAATTTTTATGCTAGGAGCTTTGTACTTTGATAAAAAACATAGATAGGGGCCAAATATCATTAGCATTAGCATCACAGCTAGGACAGTGGATAGAGTGTTGGACTTTGAATCAGGAAGACCTAATAATTGTCTCAAACACTTGCTAATTGGGCATCCCTGAGCAAGCCACTTAACCTATCTCAGCCTAGGTTTCTTTATCTGTAAAATGGGGATAATAATAGCATCTATTTCACAAGATTTTTGTGAGCCTCAAAGGAGAATATGTGTGAAGAAAATGCTCGGTAAAGCTTAAAGCCCACAATTAAGGGTAGTTATAATCCAAATGTGAAAATGGAAACCTCTTGATGGTATTAGAGCTGTTTCCTTCCTGCTTAGTGTTGCATTTCTTCCCTTGTGGTGCCAGTGATGGAAATAAGGAGGAATGTCATTATTGACTAGACCAGCAAAGCTCAGGAAATCAGGGTACCCAGGAGAGCCCTTGGAAGGAATGGTGGCAGAAGCCAGCACTTAAGGGCTGGCATCCCAGTGGATCTAAAATTCAGTCAGTGGAGATTCAGGAAATTCTGCAGGGGGGGATGATCATGGGACTCAGCTGTGGTTGCTGACCTTCTTCCCACATGGAATATTTCTTTCCCCAATATACCCTGCAAGTAGCTTTGCTGCCAGTTCCCAGATATAGGCAATAAACATACAACAAGCCCCACAAGTAGCCTATAGTCTGTTTGGGAACAAGGAAAATAATATTCTAAAGCATTATCTGACTAAGTGCAGGAATGATTCTTATTGACAGTAATGCAATAGGAATTCAGGGAAGGAACTTTGTGGTCCGGACTCCTTAGGGCTGTGTTTCTAGATGCATTGTGAGTTGATTTGTAATGGGCAGCTGCCTTTGTTCTCTTAGCCTAGTGACCTGGTAGGAATAGGCTCATAGAATCACTAAAGTTTCAGTGCTAAGCAAATTCATCAGGTCAAAGTAAAAATCAATTAAATTGATGAACACAGCATAAACATTGAAACTTTGCTCATCTTAAAAAATACATACTATCTAACATGTCTTTGCTGAAATCATTTACTTTATATGACTTGGCATTGAATTCACAATATTTAGATCCATATTCTTTTCTTTTTTGTCATGAAACTAGCAAATCTTTGATAAACAGTTCATTTTCCCAAGTCTAGCCTTAGTTAATAGCCCATAGGATATCAATGAGGTTTAAATCCTGTGCATTCATGAGTCTTTAAAGTATGTTTATCTCCAGTTCTTAGAAAAATTTCTTAAGTTTTCCTGAGGTGTGACATAGTCTATCCTCATTTGGGAATTTTTGTGGTTCCATAATAATTCTGCATCTCAGTACATGAATGTATTTATCAGTCTTATCATCCCCTGAGTAGGGGAAAGATTTCCAGGCCCGCTCCTTTGAGTGAAAAGAAAACCCAAACATTTTTGGGTGAATGCTTCAGTTTGATGAAGAGATCCATTTCTGACAAGCTCATCTAAACTTCTGACAATAGTTTGAATGAAAAAGTGAGCTTCTTCAATAAAAAATAATTTTTTTCTAGTTTTCATTCTGCCAGTCATGGTATGTTGTCTTGTGCATGAAGATTGTTTTTCTTCATAGAAATAAATAGCATCTTTTTTTCCCACTTGTCTCCTTACTCTTCTTTGAACCTCAAGAAGCCTATACCACACAGAATAAAAATCAATAATAACCTATATAGCTTCTAGGTCCTTCTGAAGTTCTTTTGCCTGTTTTCTGAGGATTTTTTCATCAGTTCTTAGAGCTATTTTTATTTTTTTTGATAATTTTTATTTTTTAGAAAAGTTATCCATGGTTTAATGATTCATGTTCTTACTTTTCCCTCCCCCCCCCCCCCATCTCTCCTCCAGCCTCAGCCAATGAGCATTTCCACTGATTTTAACATGTGTCATTGATCAAGACCTATTTCCAAATTGTTGATAGTTGCATTGGTGTGGTAGTTTCGAGTCTACATCCCCAATCATGTCTGCCTCAACCCATGTGTTCAATCATTTATTTTTCTTCTGTGTTTCCACTCCTGTAGTTCTTCCTCTGAATGTGGGTATCATTCTTTTCCATAAATCCCTCAGAATTGTCCTGGGTCACTGCATTGGTGCTAGTACAGAAGTCTATTACATTCGATTTTACCACAGTGTATTAGTCTCTGTGTACAATGTTCTTCTGGCTCTTAGAGCGACTTAAAAAAAATTTTTTCTAACTGTACTTTTTTTTTTTTGGCTTCAGTGTGACTGAGCTTCTTTCCCTGCTTATTTGAATGATCCTTGAAATGTTTAACTCCCATATAGCAACAACTGTTACAATATCTCTAATAGTCTTTGTAGTAGACTCTTTAAGAGCAATCCCTTTTTTTCATTTCCTTAGAGTAATATGCATTCTTTTAAAAAAATACCAGAAGTAAAAACACAACAAAAGAGGGCAATGAAACACAAGTTATGAGTATAAAACAAAATCTATCATTCAACTGACAGAATTCTGTCAAAAGAAGGAGGAACTGACTCACACTGGTTTCATCTGATCAGGGTCAAATTTCTAAATCAGCCCAGTGTCAGTAAAATCAAACAAGCTTGTGACCATTGCTGCCACAAAATCAAGCCTTATTGCTTGCCCTAAGGTAAATCTCAAACTAGTATAGCAATAGAAAGATCTTAGAGGCTATCTACTCCAACCAGGTAGATTGGTGGATGGATGGATAGATGGATGGATGGATGGATGGATGGATGGATAGATAGATAGATAGATAGATAGATAGATAGATAGATAGATAGATAGATAGATAGATAGATAGACAGACAGACAGACAGACAGACAGAGCAAGCATTTATTTAGCTTTTGCTATGTGCTAGGTGCTGAACTCTTACATAGGGGGACCCAGAAACCTGAGAGAACATAATTACAATGCTATGAGATGAAGAAAGGAGTTGTGGTGATAATTGTTTGTAGTTCTGCTGTAAATTTTAAGGGCAAAATTTTCTTATTTTTTCTTTTTTTAATAATTAACATTAAGTCTCTAAAATATATGGCCAATTCTTATAGTAGGGGTAGGGAGAGACTTTAAATCATAGAATATCAGAACATGTGAAAAGGACCTTAGATCTTTTATAAAATCAACTACTAACTTTCTGTGTGTTCTTAAACAGCTCATTTTCACTTCTATAGGCCTCAGTTTCCTCATGTGTAAATTAATTGGCTTAAATTGGATGTACTCTTGGGTCTCTTTCTTCCCTTATGTGAAATCCATGTTCTAACCTTCTCTATATATATTGACATTCAATTTCAGTTGCTCTGTTTTTAAGCCCATTCCTTCTGTCTTAGTATCAATTAGTATCAATTCTTAGACAGAAGAATGGGAAAGTCTAGGGAATAGGAGTTAAGTGACCTGTCCAGGATTACACAGCTAGGAAGTATCTGAGGCCAGATTTGAACCCAGGACCTCCCAACTCCAGTCCTATTGCTCTACCCATCGTGCTGCCTAACTGCCTATAAATTGCCTTTTTGATAGAAGATTTCCTATAGTCTGTTCCCAGATATCAATAGATTGGAGGAAAATCCATTGTATGTCAGGTTTACTAATCCCATTTGCTTTCATCTTTCTTGGCCTAAATGGATTTCCTATCCTTCCCTTTCTCAGTTCGCTCCCTCTTCCCATAAGTTGCTGCCAGCCTATCATTCAGTCAAGTCTTCAGTCCAGGGCCCACCATTGCTGTTCCATTATAAGTGTGACATATTGCATGATATATGTTGTTGTGTCATCCTTGCTAATATCATACTCAAGAACACCTCAGACACTTCCTAGCTGTGTGACCCTTACTGCTATTCTGCCTTAGAACCAATAACACAGCATTGATTCTAAGACTGAAGGGAAGGGTTAAAAAAATAACGAAACCTGCTGCCATATGTTCATTTCAATTCCATTCAACAAACATAATGAAATAGCTCTTAAGTATAAGGCACAATGCTAGATGACAGCGGGGAAGAACAACGAGAAAGCAGAGATGGTTATTGCCCTCAGAGAACTTGGAATTTAATGAGGGAAAGGGGAGAAAACATATACAGAAAGAACCATAACATAGAATAGTAAGTCACAGAATGAGTAAACAGTGTTCTGAGAGTTGCAAGAGCATCAGTAGGAGATAAATGAGAGACAAAATCCAAGAAGCTAAAATGGGAGAGAATCTTTTTTTGAGGCATAGAGATGTGTGATCCTCTTGACTTGGGGATCCTAAGGGCATGTTGGGTATTAGTATCAGTATTATTGTTGCCTTAGCACAAGACAAGAATTGGACAAGCTTGGACCACTCCTTCCTTGACACTGCTCCACTTCTGGCTCATTTCCTTTTTAACCCTCAGAGTCTGAATTCAGAGGGTTGGCTAGTAATCATAACAAAACCAATAATAATAATAATAGCTGGTAATTTACATGGTGCATTCAGATATATAATATAGAATACTTGTTAATTCTCACAAAAAACCCCGGGAGATAGGTAGCATTGTTATATCCATTTTTATAGATGAGAAAACTTAGGCAAAGAGATGTAAATTCACTTTTTCCCTTTTATGTGAATTTCTCAGTCTCAAACCTCACACTCACAGACTTAGAAAAGCTTCACAATAAGTGAATAATTTCTATATAATACATATAATTAATATATCTTATATAATTATAATAATAATTTAATAACATCTTAAAGAAACAGAAGTGTAAACATGTATTTAAAAGAACAGGCTCCCAGTTACACGCTCTAAAATACAGAGGTTCTTAGTTCCTTTTATTTTTATTTCCTCCTTTCTACCCATCCTTGTATTCTAGATCTATATTGTAGTCACATAAAACTTAGAGGAGAAACATAAGGACAGAAGGGGGGAAAAAAGAGGAAGGAAACAAGCATTTATTAAGTACCTGCTATATCCCAGGCACTATGCTAAACATTTTGCAATAATTATCGCATTTGATCCTCTCAACAGCCCTGGGAGGTAGATGTTATTATTCGCCATTATCTTCCCCATTTTACAGATGGCACAACTGAGGAGAACAGGGTCTCGCAGCAGTGTTGCAGTGTTTGAAGCCTTCCTGACTCCTGTCTCAGCACTCTATCCACTGCACCACCTGGCTGGGAACCTCTAGAGGGAAACTAAGAGTCAAAGGCAAAAAAATGTTGGTGGAAAGGAGGCAGCCCCACCCACTGGTGGACACACTGCTCAAACCTGGTCTGTGGAAACAAGACAGCAACACTTTCAAAAGTCACCTTACAGCATTTCACATGTGTGCCTGTGGCTGTTATTTCATCTGTCATCATCATCTCTCACTCAGAGTGAATAATTAGCCTCCCAAACATCCCCCCACCCAACCCTGCCTTTTTTGGATGGCAAAAAGAGACATGAGCTGTTGCCACCTCCCCACCCACATGATAGGCAGTCACTTTTTCGGCTGAGATCTGGAATGTAAGTCCATTAGGAGTGTATGGAAGGAAGAAGGGAAGCAAGGGAAGGAGGGAGGAAGGAAAAAAGGAAGGAAGAGAAGGAAGAAGGGAAGCAGGGAGGAAGGAAGGAAGGAAAGGAAAGGAAGAAAGAAAGATGGAAGGAAGGAAGGAAAGATGGGAGGAAGAAGGGAAGGAAGTGAAGAAAATATGGAAGGAAGGAAAGATAGAAGGAAGGAAGAGAAGGAGGGAAGAAGGAAGGAAGGAAAGATGGAAGGAAGAAGGGAAGGAAGAAAGCAAAGGAAAGATGGAAGGAAGGAAGAAGGGAAGGAAGAGGAGGGAAGAAGGAAGAAAGGAAAGATGGAAGGGAAGAAGGGAAGGAGCAAGTAAGAGAGAGAGAGAGAGAGAGAGAGAGAGAGGGAGGGAGAGAGAGGGAGGGAGGGAGGGAGAAGAATCCTCAAACCATAATAATAGCATTTAGAAAGGTGTGTTCATACTGTGTTGGAGGAAACAATGATGATTCTGAGCTTCAGGTCAGACCCAGGTGGCTTCTCTCTCTGAGCAAAACAAATTCCTTCTTCCTATATAAGTGCCAAAGTGGAACAAGCTTCTACAGGCTCCATTTACTTTTGTGCACATGTCACTGTAGCTTTGTCTACCCTTTTCCTCAGGCACATCATACTACCTCATCAAGCTTTTCTTTAGCTGAGACCAATGTTTTTAAAGTGACCAATGGACTATTGTATTTCTAAGTTGGTCAGGGAAGAAGAATATGGCTCTGTATGTCCCCAAAAGGCTTAATCTTAGGAGCCTAGAACTGGAAGAATGAACTTAGAAATAGTCTAGTCCAAATAACTGCCTAGTTACTTGATGGCTTTTAGGATTAGGGATTGCAAACTGGAAGGGCTCATAGAAGTCATTTGGTCCAACTCCTTCATCTTACAGAGGAGGGACCTGGGACTCAGAGACTTGCCCATGATCACAAGGATAGTAACTTGCCTAGCCAGAATTCTACCCTAGCCTGCCTACACCAGCTCCACATCCAGCCCTCTTCCTAAGACCCGGTCTTTATTTTACCCCATAGAAAAGGCGAAACACACATAAACACAACAACCCATTAGCAACATAGTTCATTTGAGAAGTTTTGTGTTTTAATGGAGAGACTGCTAACCTCGGAGTCAAGAAGACCTGAGTTCAGACCCCGCCTTTCATATAAATGATCCAACAAGTCATTTAACCTCAGTGTCCTCATCTGTAAAATGGAAAAAAATATCATCACAACTTTATTTATTTAAAACATCACTTTATTATACTTACATTATGATGATGTATATATGAGAGAATATATGTAAAGCAATTAGAAAACCTTTAAATGCTCTATAAATACAATCTCTTGTTGTTGTTGTTGTTGTTGTTGTTGTTGTTTTTGATAAGAACTGTGATTTCATCAGCCTCATCTACAGTGAATATTTCCATTAGACCTTGCTTCCCTTCTCTTGTCCTTGAAGACTCCTTTGGCCATGTGATCAAAGGATATCCCCTGTCAGGTGTCCTCTATTCTAAACAGAACATTATTTTCAATTAGGTTTCCCTGGTCCTTCAGTTTCTGGGTAGTAATTTAGTTGGAACATATTGAAGGTAAGGCATTTAACCTCTTAATTATTATTATTAGACATTTATTATGCACAGATAGTGTACCAGAGGCTACTCAGAACCTGGAGGTAGGCAGGAGCCCTGCCTAATAAGCTCACAATTTAATTAGACAGGCTGAGCCCTGAAGGCCTGAGGAGTTGGGCAGTTGGTGCTCAGGCAGTCTAATTGGCATCTGGTTTGCAGTGTTCAGGGCTACAGCCTCCAGACCACAGCTCTCTTGGGAATGGGCAATAGTCTAGGAAAGCCTTACAGAAACCGGATTTGGCAGAGGGGCTAAAGTCAGATGCTTCATGAACTACAGAAAGCAGGGTAGAAGAAATCTGAGGAATGAGCAGATGACTTTTTTATAGGCAGTGTGGGGCCATGGAGAGAACACTGGCTTTCCAGTTCAAAGACTTGAGTTTAAACATCGTTACTTCCTAACCTTAGGCAAATCATTTAAATTCCTGGGGTTTAATTTTAAACGAATCACCTATAAACTAAGAAAGTCGGCACAAATGGTTTCTAAGTGTCCAAGTCTAACAATTTATCATCATTTACGCCCACCCTCTCATTTTGTAAAACTTACCTTCTCTTCTAGTTTCAATTCTAAGACCAAAGAGCAGTAAGAGCTAGACAATCAGGGGTTGAGTAACTAGCCCAGGGTCAGGAAGCTAGGAAGTGTCTGAGGTAAGATTTGAACCCAGGACCTTCCAACTCCAGGCCTGATGTTCTATCCACTCTTGATACCTAGCTGTCCCTCCCACTCCCTCATTTTACATTTCAGGACATTGAATCCCTAAGAATTTAAGTGATATCGTTACAGTTACACTACAAAGTAAAGTGGTCAAATTCTGTGGTTCTTTGAGTGTCATGCTTTGGAGCTAAGACAGGAAAGGACCGGAAACTAAATGAAATACTCCAATCACCACAGCTTACATTTAGATCGAATTTTTATAGCTTACAAAAATATTTCCTCACAATAGACCTTTGATGTAGATAATACAAATTATTTTTTATCCCCATTTTTTTGACCTAATATCTGATTTTGCTGGTCCACAGAACTTCCAGTGAGGATATTTCCTCTACCAATGCTACTCAACTTATCACCTTTGAGAATTGCCCCCAAAAGCACTAAGAAATTGTGATTTGTCCAGGATCCTATAGCCACATATTTAGATGTTGAATCCTTGTCTTTCCTACTTACTTTGAATCCTTATTCCTACTTCCTTCCTTACATCTCTTAGTCCACCATACCATGGCTGCCTTCATCCCCACTTTACAGATTGAGAAATTGAACCTCAGAGAGTTTGAGAGACTTTGACCTAAGTCAAGACTAGAACTTGTTTCTTCATATCCGACTTTCCCCTGAGCTCTGGAGTCTCTCATAGCTAGCAGGAGAAAGAATGTGAGGTGAAACAACCAAGAAAAGATTAGGAAGAATTGTGAAAGAGGAATGGATGCTAGTTCATTCACTCAGCAGATACTGGAGTGCCTTGGGCAGGTCAGCCTCTGCTCAGTGCTTCAGCTCAGTCATTATTAGCATCTTGACCCTCATTACAGAATACTCATTGAGACACATGTAAAACCCAGTGGAATTGCTCTTTGGCTATAGAAGGTGGTGGGAGGCGGGGAGGAAAAGAGTATGAATCATTTAACCATGGAAAATTTTTCTTAATCAATAAAAAAATACTCATTGAGCATACAGTGTGCTATGAGGGATTCAGAGATGTTTTAGGCAGAGCATTTGCCCTCCAGGAGAATCCCCTTTTGTCGCAGAAATAAGACATGTATCCAGAGGATGACAATGGCAAGTAGCTTAAAGAATCATAAGACTCTTAGTGGTAGGAGGTCCACAAGTCTCCCTCTGACTGAAATCCTTAGCCTCAACTTCAACATCCTTGTCAAGTGTCTCTACAGCCATGACCTCTACCAACAGGGATATCACTACTATGTGAGGAAGCCCATTCCACATGGTAAATGCTTTAAAAATGGCCCAGACTGTACATGCTTTAGGAGCCTAAAGGAAATTGTTGCCAGATGGTGGAATCAAGGAAAGTTTCACTGCAAAAGGAGACATTTGAGGCTGATCAAGAAGTATGGATCAGACTGGTAGACTAAACTATAGAGAAGATATTCCAAATGAAGAGAATCATGGCAGTGAAACCCTTTCTGCCTACCTCAGTTTTCTCAGCTGTAAAATGGGAGTAGAAATAGTACCTGCCTCTCAGGGTTGTTGTGAGGATCAAATGAAATGTTATTTGGAAAGCTCTTAGCACAATGCCTGGTGCATAGTAAGACCTTAATAAATTATGTCAGGGACCAGATTCAAAATCAGATGGCTCCTGAATTTAAGTCTAGCACCCCTTCTGCATGTTCCCTCTCGGTAAATATGGAAAGACTCTTCTTTCCCTAAAGTTTGTAATCCATTTGGTTTGAGAATGATAAAGATAAATGAATACAAATAGTTATAAAAAGAGGAAGATTATGATAAGTACAGTGGGGTTAAGGCAACATACCAAGAGTAATTTGAGGAAAGAAAGATCACTTTTATCTGGGGGTAGAATGAGAGAGATCAGAGAAGGTTTAAAGGAGGAATAGGAAGCACCTTGAGTTGGGCCTGGAAAGAAGGAAAGAATAGTACATGCTTATTGAATTAAATTTGTGTTGTCATTTTGGGTTGGATTGGTTTTAGAAGAAATAATCAGAGTACTCAGGTGAAGGTGAATCACTTCCTCATCCCACTGCTTCCCTGATACGGCTCTCTATTCTACAGTCATTTCTTGACCTTCTATGTGCAAAGCTTTGCATAATTCACTCAGCCACTTGATGCCCAAATGCAGTCGCATATTTTAAGAGGCTGAGTAAGAAACTTTGAGAATTTGAGATGATACCTTAAATTTGAGCCATCACTCCAGATTCTAAACGTTTTTGTTTGTTCTCTAAAAGAATTTGTTTAGAGAGTGTATTTTAGAAAAGATCACAAAGCAAGTGTGGTATTATGGAGGGAATATTTGAAGTAGAAAAAGTAAGATTTGCTCCTCAGCTTTGTCCCTTCTCATTTATGTAAACATAGACAAGTCACTTTACCTGTTATAGTTTTCTTTCCCTCATTTTCAGAATGAGGGAGTTGGACTCTCCCAAGAACTCCTTGGCTCTAAGATTTATATTGGCAGAGAGATTATACAATTGAATCTCAATAGTACCCTTCAGAGTTGAAGGTTCTATAATTATGTGAAATTCCGTTTTCAATGGTTGTAAGATTTAGAATGGAGCTTCTTGCAGAGCTAACTTAGGCTAGTTTTATCCTGGGTTCTGATTTGGGCTTGCCAAGTAATTCAGTTAGTCCTGGACTTTTCTACTAATTGAATTGGTTTTGGTTGGTTCTTAATGAAGTCAGTTCTTTCCAAGTCTCCAATTTGACTTGGTAAAGCCAGAGAATACTGCCACTTGAGTTAAATAGGAGTGACAGTAGTCACAAAGTGACCTTTGAAGTAATCCTCAAAGGTCTGCTAATATATGACTGGTTAATCATCAGTAGGGCTGAAGGACTGGGATTTGGGTCCAGGATGTCAACATTCAGAGGGTTCTGACACCCCTTTTACTCTTTCACCAGAAAAAATATGGCACCCCACTAGTAAGAAAAATCAGTCAAATAGGAAGTTTTCTGATGTGACACCCACTCCTTTCCCCTATCCTAGGGTCCCATTTCCTAGGTGACCTCTTCCATTGCACCATCCCACTTTGCTCCCTCCTCCATTGCTAGTATCCCTAGCTATAGTAGAGTTTTGTAGTTTTAGTCTAAAAAGCCTAAGAAAATATCTATGCTCTTCCCTCATCTGAGCAGTATCTACTAGTCTCTTCCCCAATTAAATCTTCCAATCCAAGGTCTGAGGACATCCCTGCCCTACACTGACTCCAGTCGAATTTGTCTTAAAAATTGGAATTCAGCACATCTTTCATGTTACCTGCATTGGAGTAGATTATTCCAGACACAGCTATGGGTGGTCCAAAGTTATTGTAGAGAGAGTGGATTCCTGATTAACCAGAATCTTAGGGAAGCATGTTAATATGGTTTGGAGATATTGCTCATTAAGTTAGGCACATTTGTAGTTCTAGCTGAATATTCTAGAGAATATTCTGCTCCTTGCATCACCAGCCCCACTCCTACTCCAAAGCAACAGCAACTCACCAAACAAAAACTGAGATTTGCTTTTATAGCTTCTTGTATATATAAAAAAAGCAGTTTTTGGCCTTATTTCTCAGGTTCCTTCCACTCTAAGTCTTTAATGATGCCCTCATCCATTATGGATCACTTCAAGATTACTTTCCTAGTGATGAATCAGAATGTTGCAAAGTCTGTCTTTTGGCAGAGTGAATGATTGAAGCAGGAGCAAGCTGGGCTGCAGAGGAAAGGACTGGCTTCCCCAACACATCCTGGCGGGCAACAATAACAGCACATGGAATATAGTGCAGGGAAAAAATGCTTTCCTTCATAACCGTAGTTTGATAAAATGCCACTCTCTGTATATTTAAAAAGTTTGACACTCTGTATATTTAAAAAGTTGTCATTCAGGGTATTCAGGCTATTCTTTCTTTCATACACCAGCCCCAATTCTCCAAAGGGCCAACCCTTACTTTAGTCCTTTACCTCCCTTGCATCACAAACTTAATTGGCTTTTGAAAAAACTCTTGCCTTCTCTCTTAGAATTGATACTAATATTTAGAAGCGATATGAAATGCTATTTCACAATAATACTATTTTACAATTTTACAATAATACCAAGATATTTTAATTTCTAAAGTACTAAACTGATACAGATAACGTTTGTGTGCATAGATATGTATACTGATAATGGATCTCATGGACCCTTGCCCAAGAAAAAAAAATATTAGTAGAACCACATCATAAAAGATAGGAGAGGTAAGGACTAGGCAATTAAGATTAAGTGATTTGTCCAGGGTCATGTAGCTAAGAAATAGATTGTGTTTATATTTGAACCCAGGACCTCTCATCCCTAGGCTTGACTTTTTAGACTCTGAGCTATTTAGTTGCCCCATTAATTGGCTTTTAATTACATGGTGAAATTCCAAGTTCAGTTCTTACAGCTCTAATTATGGAAGGGAATTGAAAAAAAAAAGCAACTAGATACAACAAGAGAGTTCGAACTCTATGATCTGGTAGGGGGGACACCTTAGAGGCTATTGAGTTTAACTCCATCATTTGACAGATGAGTATACTGAGGCACAGAAAGAGGAAATTGACTTGTTCAGGGTCATGTTCTGGTACATGATACTAATGATAAAATCATATTACCTCAGACCTGTAAGGGACCTCAGAGGTATTCTAGTCCATCTTCCTTTAGAAGCAACAAATCCAAACATATTCAATCCAAATCCAAACATATCCAGCCTCAGTAATGGTGAGTTTACTATGTCCAAAGACAATCCATTCCATTTGGGGACCTATCCAAAAGTTAGCAACTCCAATAATCACTGTTTACATTTGTGAAATGCTTTTGTGCAATTTCAAAACACTTTTTATGGTGTGGTTCTACTAATATTTTTTTTCTTGGGCAAGGGTCCATGAGATCCATTATCAGTAGGAAACTCAAAAGGCATCTTGCAGTTTTAAGTGCACTGATTCATTTTTGAGAAGCATGTGGCAAAACACAATTGAAAGGTACATGGTGGGTATGAGCAGACTACAACACATCACAAAAAAGGAATGGTTCAAGAAAAGTAGTATGAAGGACGGCCACAAGGCAATGTTTGATTAAAAAAGAAAATGTTGCAAGAAGGAGGGATCCATCATCCAATAAGGCTTCATTAATCACTTACTATGTGCCCAGAGCCAGGAGCACAGAAAAAGGCCAGATTAAGGACTGTCCCTTCCTTCAGGGAGTTTATGTTCCCATGTAAGTGATACACAATACAATACAACATATATACCGAACTATTAGAAGGGAACCTTAAAAGGGATGACATGCACAACTGGAGGACCCAAGAAAGGCATCATAGAGGAATTGGTGCTTTTGCTGCTTCAAGAAAGCCAAGGATTCCAAGAGCCCAGGGTTGGAAAGGAGAGGATTTCATGAAGGAAGAACAGCCAGTGCTATCCATGGGGGTGGGAGATGGAATAAGGTATGCGAAGAACAGATAGTAGGCCAATATGGAAGGATCTTAGAAAATGTGAGAAAGATGGGAAAGGAATTCAGAGCCTAAACTGTGGTTGAGCTTTAAAAGCCAAACAAAGGAGTTTATATTTTGGAAGTAATGGGGAGCTCATTAAGGAAGGAGGAAGGGGTAGGAGGCAAGAATGAAAGAAAACAGGGAGGACTTAGACTGAGGCTGTAGAAAAATCACTTTGGCATTTTTGTACATGATGGATTACAATGGAAAGAGACAAGATAGAAAGACCAATGAGAAGGCTATTGCAGTAGACTGAGTGAGAGATGAGGAGAGACAACTACAGTGGTGGTGACTGTGAGAATGGGGAAAGAGGAAAATGCAAGAGAAGTTAAGGGGAGGGGATTGCAGATAGGTAGCCTAGGGGATTGAGAGGCAGACCTAGAGACAGGAGGTCTTGAGTTCAAATCTAGCCTTAGACACTTCCCAGCTATGTGACCCAGGGCAAGTCACTTAACCACCATTGCCTAGCCCTTACTACTCTTATGCCTTGGAACCAATATACAGTATTGATTCTAAGATGGAAGGTAAAGGTTTAAAATATATAAATAAAATTTTAAAAGAGTACATATTTGTTTTGTGTGATAATACACATATAATCCAGATTGAATTTCTTTCCAGCTCCAGGAGCAAGGAGGGAAGGGAGGAGGGAGACCATTTGGATCATATACTTCAGAAAACTTATGTGAAAATTTGTTATTACATGTAATTGGTAAAATACATCTAATATAAATATTTAATGCATATAATAAATATAATATAAAATATAAATAACCAAAAATTTTTAAGTTTACTAAAAATCTATAACCTATTTCATTCCTTAATGAGGATTTGATATCATTAATCAAGTCATGCTTATAAACAGAGCAACTAAAACAACATAGTTCTATCACATTTTATGGCTTACAAAATACTTTCTTCAATGCAAATCTGTGAGATAAATATTCCTCATTAACAAACAAGGAAACTGAGGGTCAGAGGAACTTGACTCAAAGATGAATATAGCCTTTCTATTTCAAAGGAATAGGGAATTTGATGCTATCTGGGAGCTGGAGTCAATTAATTAATGCAGGTGAATATTATATACTAGCAGCTGAAATAAAAAAGAAAAATTTAATTTAAAAAATCTGGAATTTTTATTTAACCACAAAGCATTATATTTTATGTAAACCGAGATGTGCTTGAGAGGCAACCTGGTGATATTCTGGCTACAGACAAGATCGTGGTTCAGACATTCAAATTCTTTGTAGCTTTGTGATCTTGGGGAAATTATTTAATCTTTTGGGGCCTCAGTTTCCTCATTTGTCAAGTGAGGAATTTGAACCTGATGGCCTTTAAAAGTTCCTTCCAATTCTCATTTGATGAGCTTAGAATTTATTAGTAGAAAATAGTGTCTAGATTATAAAAAAAAAGGATTTTTCCATTGTCCTTTAGCCTGACTGGACCAGAGATGGAATGTTATGTTCAAGTATGAAGCTTATATTTTTAGAAGGACACAGGAGGCAGCTAGATTGCTCAGTGGATACAGAGCCAGGCCTGGAGATGCGAAGTCCTGGATTCAAATGTGACCTCAGACATTTTCTAGCTGTGTGACCCTGGGCAAGTCCCTTAACTCCCATTGCTTAGCCCTTACCACTCTTCTGCCATAGAACCAATACATGGTATTGATTCTAAGACAGAAGGTAGGTAAGGGTTAAAAAAAAAAAAATGGAATTCTGGAAACTCAGCAAAATTGTGAATTAGATTGAGTTGTTGCCGGTACCCGTCACTCTTCTGACCTGTTTTGTAACATTTAATCTACAATTGTTTGTTGAGTTCTGATATATTCTAGGCCATTTTGGAGGTAGAAAAAGAGATTATTATTCATATATCTATGTGAAAAAGATCCTGCCCTCAAGAAGCTAGCGGAAGTGAACTCTGGAACATTGATGTTACCATTATTTTACAGTTGAGGAAACTGAGGCAAACACTGTTAAGTAACTTGCACAGGCCTATAAACTAGTAAGGATTCAAAACTAGATTTGAATTCGAGTTTTTGGGACTCCAGAGCCATTTCCTGATCCCCTGCTTTCCCTGGATGTCTTCATGTCACCCAGCTGTCTTCAGGAATGATTGAAAGCTCTGGGAATGTTTGTCCCGAAGATGAAAAGTCTCTTGGGGGATATGATGGGTGTCTTCTGAGTTAAAAGATCTGTCATGCAAAAGAGGGAACAGACTTGCTCTAGCTTGTTTTAGAAGACAAAACTGGAGCTAACAGGTGGAAGCTAAAAGGAGGCAGACATAGCTCAACTGAAGCAGAATTCTCTGACAATTAGAAGGATCCAACAATGGAATGAATGGGTGGTTCCAGATCCTGTGTGAGCTTGCTGAGGACATTCAGGGAGGGCCTGTTTCTTTCTATGTAGGGCAGGAAGTTAGAGTAGAGAACTCTGGTGTCCCATCCAATTCTATGATTTTATGATTAAAGAAAGCAAAAAGGGATCATCAGGGCTGGTTTTCCTGGAATGCGTTAGTTTGCTGTTTGATTTGATTTGTTTTGGGGGGGAGGGTGGATTTTCAGTAAAAAGCCAAAGTATAAGAAAAAAAATAATATTCCTCATGGTCCCTGGATGTTCAATACTTTACCAATACCTGGAATCCTTAACAGCTTCAGGTCAGTTGTTAATCACCCAATGATTGAAAGAAAAATATAGATGGGTCTATCACCTAGTGATGGAATAAAATGAAAGCCTTCTCAAGTAAAACAGCCTGACTAAAAGGGGACTTAAGGCGCCCTTCTGTTCTGGCACTTGTGTATACTAGAGTCCTTTTAGTGTTTAAACATCCATTCTAGCTCTAATATTCTACATTTTGGGCCCCTTGCAGCTCTGACACGTCTATGTTATCTATTTGACTATTCTATGTTCTAAAAAGTTCCTTCCAGCTCTGATGTTTTGTGTTTTATCATTCTAGTTCCCAAGAGTCCTTCCAATTCTGTCATATCTGGTATTGTGACATTCTGCATTCTGAATTCTAATGGTCTTTTTTCCAGGGAGCAGCTAGGTGACTCAGTGGATGGAGAGCCAAGCCAGAGAGGGGAGGTCCTGGGTTCCGATATGGCCTTGGACACTTCTTAGCTGTGTGACCCTGGGCAAGCTATTTAATCCCCTTTGCTTAGCTCTTAGTGCTCTTTTGCCTCAGAACCCCTATACAGTATTGATTCCAAGATGGAATAATAATAATATTTAAAAATAACTAAAAATTAAAAGATGATAAAATAAAGATCAAAAATAATTTTTAAAAAAATTATAATTTTTTTCCCCAAGATACTTTCCAGTTCTTAATTTCTATTTCCAGTGATCCCTTCTAGACCCAACATTTTTTGAGTCTAAGACCTGGAGCAACTTTTCCTCCTGGTTCCAACTTGCTATAAGAACAACAAATAAAAAATGCCTCTTTCTTATGGCTTCCAAATGCTATTGTTATTTACGTTAGAGGATTCCCCATTTTAAAGAATCTCCCTCTACCGAGTCCAAAGTAGGCCTTTTTTGTCCTGTTCTCAGTTCAGAGTGCCACATAGCCTGGAGAGTTTCCTGGATTTTATTAATTTATTTCTAATGTAAAGTAAAATTCAGATGAAAATAAAAAGTGGAGGGGAAATTAATACCAATTAATCTGTAATACTTATGAAGAAGTCATCCCTTGTTTAATTTTTGATGAAAAAGATAATAGTTTGATTACAGGAATTTCTGGCTTCCAGGCTCAAACATCAAACACCACCCAAATCACATCCCAGAAATATCTTGTAGACCTGGAATCAAGAAGGAGAATAATTTTACCCTCAAGCACAGCCATGGAAAGAGCCTGTTGCATGGCGACAGGGAGCCGACCACCAGAGGATGGGTGAAGTCATGCTGGAGCTTCATATTTTTAGCTTTTTGCTGTGCAAACAGCAAATCGTTGGCATAGGGATTTGAGTCAGCTTTCTGATCCTCTCCCTCACGGTACAGATTGGGATCTAAATATAAGAGGTTCCCTCCTACATTTCTAGAGCAGAGCATGCATAGGATTTCTTCATGAACTTCTTATTAAAATGGAAAGATAAGAGTGGCTGGTTCATTTTTGCAAAGGCAGCTTTCCTCCCCGCCCCTTCCCTTTGCCCTTTTCTTCAATAAATTTGTCCTTAATAGGGGTTTTTATTGTTGCTTTTCTGAAAATTTTTTTTCATATTTAAAAAGAACAGACCTTGCATTCTTTTCATAGAGTAAATAACCACAATAATAACTACTCTTATAATAACTAATAATAGCTATTCTTCATGAAATCTCAATGGGTAAATGTGACATTGTGGAAAATGCCCTGGATTTGGACTTGGGGAAGAAGACCTGAGTTCAAGTCATAGGACCTGAATTCACAGGCTACTTCTGCTACTTATTATCTGTGTGATTCTGAGAAAGATGTTTAATCTCTCTTAGTCTCCATTTCCACATCTAGAAAAATTAAGCGGGTAGGCAAGCTCTAAATTTTTTACTTTTATGAAGTATAGCACCAAACTGACATCCTACTTTCTACCCATAATTCATTATTTTGCCTTGTGGAGTCAAACAGAATAAGGGGGTTGAGGGAAGGGGAGAGGTAATCCTTTAAGAATGGAATAAGAGGCAAAGCAGGGAGAGACAATATGTTGCTATGTAAAAGTTTATTCCTTCCCTTTGCATGCACACTGATGAAATAAGAGGCTGGTTCAAAAAAAAAAAGACATAAAAGAATACAAGGAGAAAAAGAGCAAAGGTGAAAATGAACCATTTGTTTTAGACTCCCTGTAAATCTTGTAAAACCCAAATACCCAATAAACATTTTTAAAAGCCTCATAAAACAGCACTCATAATCATCTTTTTGATTCTAAAGAAATTCTTACTTATGACACTTTACTTGGATTGAATGGGCCAGAAGTCAGTTTAATTGTGATAAATCAATACGTATGCATATTGAGTCAGCCCCCAAAATAATAACCACCCCTCAGCGCTTTCTTTAATAATTCACAAAATGCGTGTATGGTGTGGGCCCTCCTCATATCAGACTGATCGCCTTAGCCTCAGAGCTTAGCAGACAGAGCCATAAGAATTTATCTCTTGATGGCCACCCTTCTGGAAAGGAGTCTTCAGAATTCAGTGGGTTTCAGGCTGAGCCTCAGGTGACAGTCACACAAGCTATTGCAGACCCATCTGGGAAGCCTTTCTAGTGTGGTAGGGCCTGCCAGAGTGTGGGCTCCATTGGCAGAAACTTCAGGAACCCACATTCATGTCCATGATGTGTGATGAGACATTGGAGAAAGATGGGCTGGAGAAAGGTGTCCAAAAATTCTATGGGCAAAGTTAGTCTGGGAAGCTCTCAAGAATGAAATCCTTGAGGCACAAATAGAAATTAACTTCATTGAGGACAATATAATGGACCTGCCTAAAAGAGATCTTGGATAGTGCATGGGAAGCTTAACAACCAACATATATAATATATAGATAGAGATATATTGACATAGATATGGACATAGATTTTTAAAAAAAAAATTTAAAGCCCCTATCCTCCACCTTAGAATCAATACTAAGTATTGGTTCCAAGGAAGAAGAGTGGTAAGGGCTAGGCAATGAGGATTAAGTGACTTGCCCAGGGTCACACAGGTAGGAAGTATCTGGGACCAGATTTGAACCCAGTGGCCCACCTAGCTGCCCTTCCCCCAACTTATATTTTTAAGAAAGATATATTCAGATACAAAAATAAGAAGCAAGCACAGGTAATGAAAGATGAAAGCATGACAGGACCCTTCCAGACTAGTCAGTACTCAAAATATAGTGCTAATAAGGCTTGGAATACAATGAGTTTGCAAAAAAAGCTGACAGAAAAAGGATGTTTTTTATTTAAATTATAGCTATATTAGCAGTTCATTTGTTTAACACTCTTCACTCCCTGGCCCCTTCCTTTTCTCTTTATACTATATCTCTCTCTACATCATCCACAACCAGTACCACTGGCTTTTTTGCTGTTCTTTGCTCATGACCCTCTGTGTCCAGGCTCAGTGAATTTTTACTGGCTTTGTCCCATGCTTACAATGCTCTCCCTCACTTCTGCCCTCTAACTTTCTGGGCATCCTTCAAGCCTTTGTCCAGATTCCCTGTTCTGTAAAAGGTCTCTCATAGGTTTTCCCCAAACTAGTGACTTCTCTCTGTGATTTTTCTCCCTTTTACTTGGGATGTAGCTTGTATGTACATAGAAGAATATTCCTCTTCCCTATTAGAATGGGAGCTTCCTGAGGATAGGGACTGGTTTTGTCTTTCTTTGTATCTCCAGCATTTACCACAGTGTCTGGCACATGGTAAGCCCTTTAAAAAGTGAATGTTGGTTAGGAGAAAAGGAAGATCGAAGAATAGATAGTGACCAATGCCTATGGTGGATGGGTTGGTGATAACAAATGAGAAGAAGACAAAACAACTAGCCAACCTCTTTTTTCTGTTTCTATTTTCTCTGCCAATGAGAGATCATTTGACTGGAATGGATAGAACAAAAATGGCTGATGATAAAGGAGATAATAAGATGACACTTAGTTCTCTTCATTGAGCTCAAGGCCCCAGGCTCAGACAAATAACATCTCAAGATAATAAAAAAGCTGCCAGATGTGATTACTGAGCCACTGTGAATGATCCCTTAGAAATTGTGGAGAAGGGGAGAATACTGCAAAATCAGAGAGGGGAAAAATGTCACCACAATTCAAAAAAGGAAAGAGAATGATAGCTTGCACCCCACGGGCCATGAATATGACTTCAATTCCTGGCAAAATTCTAGAACATATTAAAGAAATAACAATAAACAAATTTAAAGGGTAGCCATGATTATTAGCAGTGAGCAAGATTTCATCAAAAACAAGTTATTCCAGACTAACCTCATTTCCTTTATTGACTCTATTATTAGACTTAGATTATTAGATCAAGAAAATAATCAATAGTTTACTTAAGTGTCAGCAAAGTATTTGGCAAAGCTTCTTATTCTGTTCTTATTCTTGTAGAGGGATGTGAGATATATAACATCATAGTACTATATGAATTTAGAATTAGTCAAATGATCATAATCAAAGATTACTTAATAGTAGTTTAATATTAGTTTTGAGAGATATCCTTAAAAGAGTTACCCAGGTATCTGTGCTGCTTGACATTATTATCAAGTTATCTTCTAAAGAAATAGTTTCTCTTTGAACCAAATGAAAAAGGTTGCTTCAGAACATTGGTTCTAGAGTCAAAGGATATGGGCCTGAATCCAATTTCTGATGTTTACTATTAGTGCAACTGTCAGCAAGTCTCTTAGCCACCTTCAGCCTTGGTTTATTCATCTGTAAGATGAACATTTTGAATTCTATAGCTTCTAAGATCTCTTTAGCTCTGGATTTAAGATCCTACTTTATTCCCTCCAGTATAGGAAACAGAAGAAAGACTTTTCTGTTGTTGTTGTTGAAATTCCAAGCATACTCTAAGAGATATGTAGGGACCCCTTTTCTGATGCAGACAATAGAGAGCATAGCACCCATTTAATAGCACAAGAGAAGAGCAAAATAAGTGCCACTTCTCCCCAACCCCCAAAAGTTTCTTCTGAGCCAAAGAAGTAGCTAACTTCATCATCAAATTGTTTTCTTAAGTTGTCCTATCGATGTTCTCTTAGGTTCATTGCTTATTTATTTTGCTTTTTTGTCTCAGTTGTATAGTTAAATACTTCCAATATTAGGATGATAAAAATCAATGCTTAAAGGATCATAGAGGGAGGGGAAGGAAAATTGTATACATTAGCCAAATTAAATAATCTTGGGTCTGCAAACCTGGCAGTAGTTTGAGAAGGTGGAATCAAGGGGTGTATTTGTGGATTACCTGATTACCATCTCACCCCCTCCCCCAAGATATCTCATGACGCTGAGTTTCTTCTCAACTAGGAAGAAGAAAATATTGTAGAATAGTTTGGTGATTGTGATATAGTCTCCATTCGTTTTCTCATTTGAGCCTTAAAATATAAAATCTAGGTGTGAGGTAGGGCATATATGTGGCAGAGATGGGATGCAAAATTAGAACTTCTGATCCTAAATCCAGGTGTTCTTTGCCTGACCACCTCCAGCCCCAGAATGCTAAGTGCCAAGCAGCCTCATTTCAGATCAATCCACTATTTGACAAGTATCTTTTTTTTGCTCTTTTTTTTCATTCAGAGATATTTTATTTTCCCAATTACATATAATAACAATTTTCAACACACATTTTCTGATCCAAATTGTCTCCCCTTCTCCCTTCCCTTCCCATTTCAGAGATAGTAAGCAGTTTGAACATGTATTATCATACAAAACATACTTCCATATTGGTCATTGTTGTAAGAAAATACTCATAAAACTAAAACCTCAAAATAAAACCATAAATAAACTAATATGAAAAACACTATGCTTTGGTTTGCATTCTCCCTCCAACAGCTCTTTCTCTAGAGGCAAACAGCATTCTTTGTCATAAGACCTTTCCACATCTTCCTATGGAATGCCTGCTATATGATCAGAAGAACTTGGCTCGGTCTCACACTAACTCTGTGACTCTGAGCAAGTGTTCAGCCCATCAGGATTCTAAGTCTCAGAGAAGATGCAACCTGCATTCGTGGAGAAAGTTTCTTCATAAGGGAATTCCCTATACCAGCGAAACCACAGGTCCAGTTCTGTAGCCCTTTTCTTTCTACCTGGCTGCCAGCCTCCTTTTTGTCTCATCTCATCAACACTAAGGTCTCTCCATCTCCGGTTCTGCTTCTTTCCTAGATCCTAGCCAAATCTATTTTCCAATTTTCCTTTAGTCTGTTTCTTGCCTACTCTCATTAAAGAAGAGAGAAAAGACGAAAGGGGGAAAAACAGCAACATTAGCAAGAAATTTTCATCAGGCACTTGGCAATACACTTTACAGGATATCAGACCTCTTTCAATCCTGAGAGCTTCCCAGAACCAGGGATTAAGGCTGTCTGTTTACCCACAGCTATTAGACCAGATAATAAGAGTGTTCATTTCTAAGGCACCTTTGAAGCTTACAACAAACATTCTTCACTGCTATTTTGTGAAATAGGTCTTGTGAATAGAATTGTTCCCATTTCACAGATTTTTTTTTTCAACCTAGACTTAGAGAGGCAAAATGATCTGCACATTTAGTCTATAATTAAGCACTCAGTAAATGTTTGTGGAGGAAACTAAGTGACTTAGTGGATAGAGCACTAGACCTGGAGTCAGGAAGACCTGAGTTCAAATGCAGCCTCAGATACTTACTAGCTGTGTGATCCAGGCCAAGTCATTTAACCCCATTTAACTCAGCTCCTCATCGCTAAAACAGGGACACCCTGGAGAAGGAATTTGCAAACCATTCTAGTATCTTTGCTAAGGAAATTCTAGGTTCAAAGTCCACAGGGTTATGATGAGTTGGACATGACTGAATGACTGAACAACAGAATGTTTGTGGAATAGTGGATTGATAAGAAGCCAGACTGGTTGGCATTGGAGAGTCAGGGAGACAAAAGGATCTAAATTTGGAGTTAGGGAAGCTAGGTTCAGATCCTTACTCTGCCATTCATTGACTCTGTGACAATTACTTTCTCTGTCTGGACTCCAGTTTCAACATATGGGAACTAAATAGGGTCTGACTAGCTGATCTTTCAGGTGTTTTCCATTGCTAACCTTCTATATAACCTTAAGACCCTAAAATCAGGTTCTCTGGGATAGTCAGAGCCAGGAGCTAGTTTGGGAGTGTAGGAAGAACATTAACTTTAGACTTAGAAGTCATGCCTGGGTCCACTGCTAAGGGTCTGTCATCTCATGTCATGCTACAGTTGTCATTCAATAGCAGAAAAGAGCTTGCCAAAGAAAGTCTCCTGTTGAGGTAGGTTTGAGGGAGATGGACATAGTTTAAAGACAAAAATTACAAATAAGAACTAAATTAGAAGGAACAGTTCCCTGATCATTCTTCGCATGCATCATTGGTTAGAAATTACAGCAATTAAATCACAGTCAGGGCAGCCCTGCCCAGAGTACTACTCTTAATTGGAGAGCACAGACTTCTGAGAAGATCTACATTACTGGGGATGTCATGAGAATAATACTTTGAATTTTCTTTCTTTTCTATAATGATTACCTTTTGTCATAGCAACAACTCTTAAGACAAAAGCATAGAGGCTAAACAAACAGAATTAAGTGACTTTCCCAGGGTCACACAGCTAGAAAGTGTCTGAGGTCAGACTCGAACTCAGAAAGATGAGTCTTCCTAATGTCAAACCCAGTAATCTATCTGCTACCAGTGGTTCCCAAACTTTTTTGGTCTACTGCCGCCTTTCCAGAAAAAATATTACTTAGCGCCCCCTGGAAATTATGAATCTATTTATTGAACTCAGAATAGAAGTCATTGGATCCAACTTTTTTTTTTTTTTAATGTAGGAGGAAACTGAGACCCAAAGAAGTTAAGAATCCTAAACATAGTTAATATCTGAGGGGGATGACCACAAGGCTGATGGGTCTCAATATCATGCCATGTGAGGTTCAGTGATAGAATTGAGAAAAAAGAAGACTCAATCAGTAAATATTATATGCCAGACACTGTACTAAATGCTGGGGATACAAAAAGAGACAAAAGATAGTCCCTGCCTACATTTTTTTTTTTAAAACCCTTACCTTCCGTCTTAGAATTAATACTGAGTAAGTGTCTGAGGCTAGATTTGAACCCAGGACTTCCCATCTCTGGGCCTGGCTCTCAATCCACTGAGCCACCCAGCTGCCCCCAAGGAGCTTGCATTCTAATGTAACAGCAAACAGCAAACAAATATGTATAAATAATCTATGTACAAGAGAAAAGAAAAGAAAGAGAGGGCATACTTTCTGTGTGACCCTGGGCAAGTCACATAACCTTCATTGCCTAGCCCATACCACTCTTCTGCCTTGGAACCAGTATACTGTTTTGGTTTTAGAATGGAAGGTAGATTTTTTTAATTAAAAGAAAAGAAGACATGAGAATTAAGAAAAGTTGAGACTGGGATGGGGCAGAATTATTTGAAGGGCTACAGCCCTTCTAATTCTAGAAAAATTAGTAGACCTATATCTGGCACTTGATAGGTGGTAGAAGGGCCAGTTAGGCTTAAGGAAAGAAAAATTTCCTAAGAGAACTCTATAAAAATAAAATGAGCTGCTTAAGGAAGTAGTGGGCTCCCCACTTAATATAGTCTTCCAGCAAAGACTGGCTGTCCACTTGCCAAGTATGTTGTAAAGATGATTCATATTAAGAGATGGGTTAGACTAGATAGCCTCAAAAGTCTCTTCTGACCCAAATTCCATGATTTTTTTTGAGGAATCTGAAGATAACGTTGCTCTGTGGTTAATAAGTATCAAAATAATAAAAATTTATGGGCAAAATCTAGCGTTTTTCTCATCAGTGTTTTTGAAATGGCCAAAAGTTAGCTCAGAAAGTTGAATGTGCCCTCCTCTGGAACGGTGTCAATTTGAGATGAGGTATCTCATTTTCCAAGTGTCTCAGTCTGGTGGACAAATACTAGTTTGGGGATTCATGCCAATGTTTGCCTTCATCTATATTCCTTCCTTGTTTCACACGTATGAAGATTGTTTTCTAGGCATTAGGCCGAGACCTATTTGAAAATTTTCTTTCTCAGCCAAGTCACGCAGAAAATTGCTATAGTCATAATCGTGGATTTCACTCAGGTCTCACAACAAACTTATAATGGGAAGAGGAAGAAGGGTTATGATGTAATAGAAAGAGTATGGAAGTAGTTGGGGAAAACTGGGTGCTAGTTCCCCCAACTAGATTTTGGACAAATCAGATCATAGAATTAGAGATAGAAAGGACTTCAGAGCCACAGCTAGCCCAGCATCTTTGGTTTGACAGCTGAGGAGAATGAGCCCCAAAGCAGTGTTGTGATTTGTCCCAGATGTCTCTGCCATGTGTTTTCCTATGTCCAGTATTCCTTTCACAACACTATACAAACCCTCTACCTTTCTGGACTCCAAAAGTCTCAGTTCTATAACGAATGACTTAAATGAGGGAATTCTTGAGCTCCATTCCATCTCTGATATTCTAAGTTTAAAAACTTCTTTCACTTAGATGCCCAGAGAATAGAGGCATAACAGTATGACACAAATCACTGGGGTTGTGAAGACATGGTCCACGACACTTAACCTTGCTGAGCTTCACTTTCCTTATCTGAAAAATGGGTAACCTAACACTAGTATTCCCAATACAAGTTTAATGTTAAAGAAAGAATTTTGAAAACCTCAACATACTCCGGACATCGGAATCATTATTATTGTCAATATTATTATTATTATTATTATTATTTAGTTATATATATGTGTATACACACACACACACATATATGTGACATTACGGTTTATTAGTGGCCTGGCATATAGACCAGGTTTTTTTTTCTTGTTGTTTGCCTTTTTCTGATCCAAGTGAATTAGAAATAACAGCAAAAAGGGGCAGCTAAGTGGCCCAGTGGATTGAGAGCCAGGCTTTGAGACAGGAGATCCCGAATTCAAAGCTTCCTAGCTGTGTGGCCCTGAGCAAGTCACTTAATTCCCATTCCAAGCTCTTCCCATTCTCCTGCCTTCAACCCAATACACAGTATTGATTCTGAGACAAAAGATAAGGGTTTTAAAATAACAAAAAAAAAAAAACAGCAAAAGCCTTGCTAATGCCAATTCTGGTTAATTGGTGTCTAGTTAATAGAAGTTTGGCTGTGAGTAAACATGAGGAGACTGGAGTGAAGTGTAAAGGATCAATAAATCTCCAATGGCGGAAAATTCCACCGCTCAGTGTGTAGAAGAAGGACGGCAACCTGAGAAAGGTACTAAAGTGAGGTGGTGAAAATGAAAAGCCTGTCGAAAACTTAGCAAGCTCCCAGTATGCCTGGCAGGGAGCTATCGATATCCATCTCCTTGCCCAGCAAGGTCGTGGCCAGTGATGTCAATAGCAGGGAGAATGCATGCCCAGGGGGAGAGAGGCTCACAGACCTTTTGAGGGAATGAAAGGCGGAGGAGCAGGATGTAAAAATGGTTCAGCCGCAGTTCCAGGGACTCGAAAACAGCCCAGGCAGCCTCCTAATTAAAGAGGTAACTTGAAACCGAGAGGGCATCCGCGGAACCCTCCGCTGTCGTAAAGTGAAAGTAGGAAGGCTCGCGGACCATGTACACGTCTGAGGAGCCCGCAAAGCCCCGCCACTGGCTCGGTCGCAAACAATTCACTAATAAAGGGAATGTAGAATCTGAATGAAGAGTTACCACGCTCTGGGTAGATCAGATTACTGGGCTATTTTCCTGTTGAACAAATGATCCCTCCTCTGGTTTGAGGTAAGAGATGGGCTGTTATTTAGCTGCTCCACTTGTGGCCACGGAATGTCAGAGCTGGAAGGGGACTTCCAAGTTCCTCCAAACCCACTGCCGCATTTCGCAGGCGAAGCGACGGAGTCTGAGAGAGGTGAGGGATTTGCTGAGGGATCTGACATACAGAGAGGTCGGCATTGGTAGGAGACAGGGCTCAAACCAGGTGTGTGAAGAGGTTACTTTGGTTAAAAGGCTGTAGCATCAGAGGAGGAGAAAATGCTGCCGAAGCCAACTTTGCCAAGAACAGAGTAAGCCCAAGGAAGTTATTTAGCTTCTCCCTGCCTCAGTTTCTTTATTTGTGAGATGAGCCTGATAATAATTAGCTCCTGTGGCTGTGTAGGACTTTTTAGGGGGTATAATGGGTTTGGCACACCCACCTAACTTTCTTTTTTTTAATTTTTTTTTTTAAACCCTTAACTTCTGTGTATTGGCTCCTAGGTGGAAGAGTGGTAAGGGTGGGCAATGGGGGTCAAGTGACTTGCCCAGGGTCACACAGCTGGGAAGTGTCTGAGGCCGCTAACTTTCTTTTAAACACTAGGTGGACTCTAGGGAAGCTGCCTTAATAGGTGGATATCAGCTCAGGCTAGTCGATTGCTCAGAGTTGTGTTAAAGAAATCATAGAAGGGGCAGCTAGGTGGCTCAGTGGTGGAGAGCCAGGCCAGGAAATGGGAGGTTCTGGGTTCAGATTTAGCCTTAGACACTTTCTAGCTGTGTGACCCTGGGCAAGTCACTTAACCTCCTTTGCCTAGCCCAGTGATTCCCAAAGTGGGCACCACCGCCCCCTGGTGGGCGCTGCAGTGATCTGGTGAAAGCAGTGATGGCCACAGGTGCATTTATCTTTCCTATTAATTGCTATTAAAGTTTAAAAATAATTAATTTCCAGGGGGCTAAGTAATATTTTTTCTAGGGCGGTAGGCCAAAAAAGTTTGGGAACCACTGCCCTAGCCCTTACCACTCTTCTGCCCTGGAAGCAATATATAGAATTGATTCTAAGATGGACAGTAAGAATTAAAAAAAAAAAAAAAGAAATCATACGATGTGGACATCAAAGGGTGTGTGTGTGTGTGTGTGTGTGTGTAAAATGATAACTGTATGAAAGAAGAACCGACTTTAGTGTCAGAGGGCTTGGGGATCAATCCTATGACGTTGGCATCCTTCATGTTGTTCTTTCATCAACTGATCCAACCATGCCTATCTCAATACAACTTTCCTACATCCATCCTATGATTGCTTGGGTGCCATTTACCCATAGATAAAGAGACAGACAGACAGATTAGGATGGATGGATAGATGTAATATATGTGTGTGTATAATATATATTTTAGATAGTATTATGTATATATAACAATATATATTATACTTTATGTATTATATCACATATAAAACATATGTATAATATATATGTGCATATGTACACATATAATGTGGGCATGTATATATGTGTGTGTGTGAAAATTGGAGGGCTTCTTCAGTGATCTTCATGTGTCCATTCTTCAAGGTTTAGCCTCAAATATGACTTCCTCTATGAAGAGCTCTGTGATACCAGCTTAAAGCAACTTTGAGCTCATCTGATCTCATAGTACTCTTTACCCTTTATGCCTTCATCATGATGATGCAATTTGGTTTAACCTAAAGAGTGTCTAGTTTGGCATCAAGTAGATAAGAGAGTCAGATTTTATTTAAAACACGTGTATGGTCCTGGGCAAGTCACTTAACCTCTCTCAGCCTCAGTTTGCTCATTTTACAATTAGGATAATAGCTGCAGTTATTAAATCAAACAGTATTGTTTTTGTAAAAACAAATGCTAATCAAATGAGATAGCATGTGTATAGAACTTTGCATACCTTAAAGTAAAATATAAATGTTATTATTTAATTCAGTTTATCCTTGTATACAAAAAAAATACTTCACAGTTACTCTGAGAGTATTTCTCATTTACCTTTGTCCCTCTCTCAGAGCCCAGATTGATGTAGACATTTTTTTGTGTTTGATTAATGAAAAAATAATTTTTTTTTAAGGTCAGGAGACCTTATTTCTAGTCTGAAGGCCTGGGCTCAAACCTCACTTCTAATGCTATTATTATGTGATTGAGGCTGGACAAGTCTTCCTGGGCCTCAGTTTCTTCATCTATAAAAATGAAGAAAATGGTTTCACTAAGTTCCATTCTATCTCTGTTTTTCTCTCTTCTATCTCCCTACACATGGAAATGATTGAATATTTTCCCCAACACTGAAGAAAAGTCCCCCTTCATCTCTCACTTGAGAGGTTGCTGGCTAAACCAATGTCTCTAGCCCTGTGTCAAAAAAGCTAGGTGGTATATAATAGCCTACTGAACTTGGAGTCAAGAAGACCTTGAGTTCAAATCCTGTCTCAGTTATCTACAAACTGTGTAACCCTGGGTAAATTGATTAATCTTTCTCAATCTCTATTTCCTCATGTGTAAAATGAGTATAATAATAGCAACCACCTCATAGGAACAAAAGAGATCATATTTATAAAGAATTTAGCAAACATTAAAGTGCTATGTAGAAATTCTAGCAATTATTTTTATTATTGTAGTTAGTAAAGTGAGTTTAAAATCTGGGCTCCTGATCCAGGAAAGATCCCCTAATCCTTTATGAAAGAAGAGACAGTAGTTCAGTTGGAATCCCTATGATTTAGGGCTGAAGGAACTTTCTTTCAAGAGAAAAGCCCCCAGGCTTGACAGGAAGTTAGACCTAGGGGCAGTCACTTTGAGTAAGAGCTGCTGAATGTCCCACACTCTTTGATTCAGCTCCTCCCCCTGTTGTTCTCCCGGAGACTAAAGGATTGCTTCCAAAACAGACACATGTGTCCCCAGAAGTGGCCAAGGAACGCTTGACTCAGCTCCAAGCCTTATCCCATAGGATACAATCTTGCCAGGAAGGGGGTGAAGGGAGGGTGATTACACCCAATGTAATTTTGTTCATTTGTTTCAGTCATTTCTGACTCTTCATGACCCCATTTGGGGTTTTCTTGGCAAAGAGAATGGAGTGGTTTGCTATTTCCTCCTCCAGCTCATTTTACAGTTGAGGAAATTGAGGCAAACAGGGTGAAGTGATTTGCTCAGAGTTATACAACCAGTAAGTGGCTGGAGCTGGATTTGAACTCAGGTCTCCTTGACTCCTATCCCAGCACTCACCACTTTGCCACCTCACAGCCCCACCATAATAGGATATTCCTATTTTATAATAAGATCATAAGTCTAAAGCTGAAAGAGATTTCAGTGGACTTCTGGCCCCATCTTCCCTTTTTACAACTGAAGAGACTGAGGACCATTGAATGACTTGCCCAAGATCACACATTTAAATGTTAGAAATGGGTTGGAATCCCAGGTCTCTGACAGTAAAACCAGTGTTCTTTCTACTGTACCACTCTTCCTTCTGTGTGTAAAGGACTTTGAATACCTTAGAGCCTGCCAGATCAATGTAAGCTCCTCTTGTTGTCTAGCATAGGTATAGACCAGTGGTTCCCAAACTTTTTTGGCCTACCGCCCCCTTTCCAGAAAAAATATTACTTAGCGTCCCTGGTAATTATTTTTTTTTAATTTTAATAGCAATTAATAGGAAAGATAAATGCACCTGTGGCCATCACTGCTCCCCTGGATTGCTGCAGCACCCACCACGGGACGGTAGCGCCCACTTTGGGAATCACTTTGGGAATAGAACTTAAGGAAGTGTCTTAGCAACAATTATAATAGCTTACATTGTTTTCACACTTTAAAACTGGCAAAGAGTATTTCATTTGATTCTAACAGCAGCCCTGTGAAATAGATGTTATTATTAACCCCATTTTATACTTGAAGAAACTGAGGCAGACAAAAAATTAACCAACTTGTTCCATGCCACACAGCTAGCAATGTCTGATTCAGGATTTGAAGTCCCATCTTTTTGAGAGCACAAAAATAATCCATTCACTGTCTCCAAGTCCAACACTCCTCCAATTATACCAAGCCACCTCTCTAGGTCAGTCCCCTGGGACTTTATAGAATACAATTTAGAATGTTTGCCTTCTTCTCTATTTAAGCTTCACCCGGGTACCATCTTTCAAAAAGTACTATTCAGGGTATGTCAGACTCTAGTCTCTGTCCTGGACAGGCATCATTTCAGAACAAAGCCCAGGAGACTCGGGCCACTGAGCTTGTGCGGGCATCGATTTTTGTTTGACATGGGTAGGCAAAACTCTCACAGACTAGCCAATGAACAAATACTCCATGATGAATGGTTATAGGATGCAGCCAGGAAAGCTAATGAAATTAAAAGCAGGTAGCACAATCCTGTTGAGCCCCTAAGAAGGTCACAAAGCATCACAAGCTATTACAAAAAAATTCCATTGAAGGGCTGCCCCTGAATGCAGGCACCAGCAGGATTAATGGCATAAAAGTCACAGCTTACATTCATGTAGCATTTGTAAAACAGATCTCTCAAGAGAACCCTGTGACTAAATGAGATTCAAAGCTGGAAGGAACCTTAGTGGATCTCTTAGTCCAACCCCTTCATTGTAAAGGTGAGGAAGACAAAGTCAGAAGACTTATAAGAATCACACTGGCAATAGACAGCATAGCTGGCATTTGAAGACAGACAAATTTTTGAATTTTTCCTCTTCCATCCTCTTCACCTTCCATATTGCTTGCCCTATGATTTGGATTGTTATCCCTTTTTATAGATAGAGAAGATGCTAATTAGATTATTATCCCTTTTTATAAATGAAAGCTACAGTGGGATGTTTTACTTGGCTATGGGACTCTTTTTTTTAAACCCTTCCCTTCTGTCACAGAATCAAGGTGCCCAGGGTCACACAGCTAGGAATTCCTCCCAACTCTAGTTCTGGTTCTCTATCCATTAAGCCACCAAGTTGCCCCTACATGACTCTTTAAGGTAATTCCTTTTCTACTGATTTCCACCACCTCTCTTCTCCATCTGGCTTAGCCTTACAATGAGATCTGCAAGTAAATAAGAGTAAGGAAAGGAACCAATTCTATTTGAAAGGGGAAATGACTTTTGAAAGGTGAATGCTTTTCAGAAAGCTATTAATCCATGCACTGAGAACATTTTTTTCAGAGGTATGATAATTGATACAAAACACCCCCAAGCAACATCTTTAACAAGTAATATCCGAATACTGTTCTAAAAGGAAAAGAGAGATATTGGTGGTTGCTGCAGATTGAATTGTCTTCATAATCATTTTGTTTTATAGCAACAGCATCCTAGGTAGGGGTTTCAGCACTTTTAAGAGTATTATTAAATATGAAAATGAGTGGCAAGTTGGGGAAGTGAGCAGCAATGGCAGGATGAATTTCAGGAGGTACAAGTTCAATATAGTATCATAATATGTTAGGAAAAAATCCAGGGACATCAGGAACCATGTATAGCACAACAAAGTGCCTCGTGCCATAGATAGACTTGCTTTTTTTTTTTTTGTTGTTATTAGGGAAGACTTTCAAAAGTCCTAAGATCCCAAAGATATAGATCTTCTATTCACTGAAGCAGATTGCAACCCACCCATGTCTTTTCATAGAACTGCAGTATCAGAACAGATCTCTGCAGCCTTCTTGTCCAGTCAATGTCATGGGAAAAAAATTCTTTACAATATTCCCCAAAAGTTGTCATCCTGATTTTGTTTGAAAACTTCCAGTTAAGGGAAAGAGACCCCTTAGGCAGTTGCCCATTTCTTCCTGTTGAATGGCTCTGATGGTTAAGGAAATTTTTTTTCTATGTCAAACCAGTTAGTCTTTGTGATGTCTACTCACTGCTGGTGTTCCTCTTCTGTTTGGCAAACTTTCAAGTTTTGGTAGACAGCTATTATGTTTCCTCTGAGTCTATTGCTCTTCTTCAGACTTAACATCCTCAGTTTCTTTAGCTGATCTCCATGTGCTGTGGTGGTGAGACCCTTCACAATTCCAGTTATCCTTTGTGAATGTTTTTACACCTGCTGTGATTCTTGTTTGTGTCTTTCTATAAATTTTCCACAGAGAATCTATCCAATATGCTAGAGACTTTTTTTTTTCTTTTCACATTTCATGAAAACCAGCATAACACTTGAGCTCACTGTTATCCTTCACCCTCACTACCCAATCAGCCCACTTCCATCTGGATTTGATTCTCACTAACAGGAATGAAATTGTTGCTGGGGTAGAAATAATGGGAACCAAGATGAGTGGGGTGGAGAAGCAACAATTCCATCCTAGAGTTCATGATATAGAAGGAGAAGGAAATTTGAACATTGTTCCATATGCACCCTCAGTTTGGGGAAAGTATGTTTTAAAGGATTCAGAGGAAAGATAGGAGCTACAATCTGTGTATGCCTTTAGACCCAGCAATCTTTTTGCTAGGGTCTATTTCCTAAGAAGATCGGGGGAAAAAAAAAGAACCTATATGTTCCAAAATATTTATAGCCACCTCTTTGTGGTGGCAAAGAACTGGAAATCAAGGGAATGTCTATCAACTGGGGAATGGCTAAACAAATTGTGGTATATGATTGTGATGGAATACTATTGGGCTATAGGAAACAAAAATCAGATTGAATTTTTTTTAACTTATAAACAACTACATGAGATAAAGAAGAATAAAACAAGTAGAACTAAGAGAACATTATCTGTAGCTACAGCTTCAATATTTGAAGAATAGTTTATGAATGTTCACCTCCAGAGAATTAGTTGCAAAATGGAAACACAAAAGACCTAATGTAGGTGTATATCTCTTTTTTGCCAGAAGATGCTTTGTCTAGGGTTTCCGGAGGGGAGGGAAGAGTTGAGATATCTGGAAATAAATTCTATTAATTAAAAAATAAGAATAAGCAAAAAACAGAAAAGATAGAAAGGATCCCTAAACTGTTTCAATGAAAATAAGTCCAGGAAGAATAGGAGTTGACCAAGAATCACAGTAGAAGATAAGAGGAACATGGTAGACAACAATTGTTCTAAAAAGAGCTGGGAGTTTTAGTAGGCTGTTATCTCATTTTAAGTCAGTAGTGTAACGTGGCAACTAAAACAGTTAATGTTGGAGAATTTCACTTGTCATTAAGCTTCAATTTACCTCTTCACAGTTTCTCCCTATTGCTGCCATTTCTGTTCTCTGGGGCCAACCTGAACAAGTCAAATCCCCACTCATTTGGTATTCATTAGGAGGGGCATAGTTTCCAGGAATAGGAACAGAGCGATACCACTCTTCCCTGCTTTCTTCAGACTCCATCTGGACCTCATTGTTTTCAGTTCTAGTCACCATAACCTTGATATTCATAAACTTCATGGTGTTCAGAGAAGGGCCACCAAGATGGCAAAAGCATTTGAGTCTATGACATCTGAGAGCAAACTGAATTCAGAAAGGAGTTCAGAAAGCCTGAGGAAAAGAAGAATCAGGAAAGATATGATAATTGTCATTAAATATTTGCACATCTTTCATGGAGAGTAAGAATTTGACTTATTCCATCTGACCCCAGAAGATAGAAACAGGAGCAATAGGTAATGGTTGCAAATAGTTAAATATAGACAATGACAAGTAAAACTCACCAATAATTGTTGTTCAGTGATTTTCAGTTGTATCTAATTCTTTGTGACCCTAATGGGCTTTTCTTGGCAAAGATACTAGAGTGGTCTGCCAGATAAAGAAACTGAGACAAACAGGATTAAGTGACTAGCCCAGGGTCATCCAGGTAGTAAATGTCTGAGTCTGATTTTGAACTCAGTGCTTCCTTACTCCAAGTCTAGCACTCTATTCATTGTACTACCTAGTTGCCCCTTCCCAGTAATTAGAGCTGTCCAAAAGTAGAATGGAGAGCTAGTGTGTTCTTCCTCTTTGGAGGTCTTCAAGCAGAGGTTGGATGCCCTGTCCACTTGTTGGATGTTATAGTGAGTATTTTTTCCATATATGGGTTGAACTAGATGGCTACTGAGGTCCTTTCCCTCTCTGAAATTCTGAAATTCTATAATTTTCAGTCATAGATTGCTTCAGTGGCACTTCTTGCGATATATTTTATCCAATTTACAACCACAAAATCTCCATAAGTGTTTCTCCAGATCCCCTGCAATTTAGATGTCTCCTAATCTGTGGGGTTGCATGATTCCCCACAATACCAGGAGAGCACTGGTTTCTTTAACATTGGGCTTTAATGCAAAGAGAAGCTAGGAATAGTGGAAAGTGCTATGCATCTTCCTAAATGAGATTTATTCTGTTCTGGACCTATTCATTTCTGTCTATCCTGGGGACCTGTTCAACAAATCTGACACCAGGAATTACAGAGTGTAGGAGATATATGGGCCTGGTCAGTTCTAGACATATAGCAGTCTCCATCAGAGTACCGTTTCATGAAAGATCACTGCATTTGGAAGCAGAGCATCTGAAGTAAAGTCCCATCTCCTGCCCTTGTCTGTGTGCATGATCTGGGCCAAATCACTTCTCTCCTTTGCAAAATGAAACAGTTGGGTTCATTGACCTCAGAAGTGCCTCTCAGATCTACATCCATGATCCACTAACCCTTTTTCCAGTTTGAGACTAGAAAAATATAAAGAAAGGGAGATGTTTCAAGATCAATTGGAGGAGTGAAAGAACAGTAAATTAGAGAACCATTAGAAGACACTAAAGCAGTGGTCGGCAACGTATGGCTCTTTCTGCAGGAGCCATAAAGTTAATTTTTTTTTCCAGGTGCTGTTACAGGAGAGCGCACTGTGAGCACTGAACGGCTCTCATGAAATTACATTTTAAAAAATGTGATTTCTATGGCTCTCATGGCCAAAAAGGTTGCCGACCCCTGCACTAAAGGAATTGAGGTCAGTTAGCCTGGGAAAGAAAATAAAAAGCTCAGAACAGCAGAAAGAACCCTAATGCAAACAATTTCTCCAGGACTTTATCTTGTCTTGAGCTTGGGAATAATTAAGCCAAGTCTTTGAAGTGTTTTTGTTCAGTTCTTTCAGTTGCATTCAATACTCTGAGACCCTATTTAAGGTTTTCTTGGCAAAAATACTAATACTAAAGGGGTTTGTTATTTCCTTCTCTAGCTTATTTTTCAGATGAGAAAACGGAGAAAAACAGAGTAAAATGACTTTCCTAGGGTTACACAGCTAGTCAGTGGCTGACACAGGATTTCAGGCTTGGTGCTCCATCCACTGTCCCACCTAGCTATACTAGACATTAAAACGATATCATAGTGGTGATGAGGGCTGACCATGGAAGCAGCATGAGTTGGAAGAAAGAGTCCTATGTCTTGAGTTTGGATTTTAGTCCCACTTTTGAAATGAGCTATGATACACTCATGGGTCTTGTGAGGAAAGCATTTTCTAAACCTTAAAATACTAATCTTATTTTAGTTGTTGCTGTTAGTTGTTTCCCCTTCCCCCATTGCTGAAAGAATATGAAATTAATATGATTAATAATAATCTGCTACATTTATTGCTTTAATCATTCACAGTTAAGTTTATTCTCCCCCTATTCCTAGAAGCTATTTGTTGTACATAATCATACAATCAGGTCCTAAAGATCTGCCTGAAGCAGGAGTCCCCTCTAAGATATCCCCAGAGCATAGTCATCTAGGTAGTGACAGGAAATGCTTGTATCTTGAGTTCCCCCATTCTACAGTTGGACAATTCTAATGGTTAATATGTTGCTTATGCTAAGTAACACTCTCTGCTTCTGTAATTTCTGCCTACTTTTCCTGTTTTCTTCTTTCTGAGGACAAGTAGAATAAGGTGAATCTCTTTTAGATGCAAGTGTCCTTCACATAACATAATATAGTCACCATATCTTGGTCCATGTTTCCCTTCTCAGGCTTCTTCAGCTAATTCCTGAAAGACAGTTTCCAGTTCCTTTACAATCATGGACATCTTCCTCACATAGTCCTCAGTTTAGGAATACTTACATATTGAAATGAAAGTTCATTCAGGCATTATTTTCCCCCATAAAATTAATGTTTAATTTATGGGTAGGCTCTTTGCTGTGATGCATCCATAATCAATCAATCTCTCTCTCTCTCTCTCTCTCTCTCTCTCTCTCTCTCTCTCTCTCTCTCTCTCTCTTTTGCCAATAGTCTCTATCAGGACAAATGACAACATATCACTGTTTCCTCATCCTAAGCAATTATCATCCATGTCTTTTCGTAAATCTTTCGTTAAAAAAAAATCCACCTCCTCCTCTCTCATCCTCCAATGTGCTAGAGGTCTTTCTCTGGCTATTTTACTATCTCTAAGAGAATAATATAGCCCTGGGCCACCCATCTATTGGTTCTTATCCTCAGTACTTGATTGGTTGACCTTTTCTGTTCACACTCATCTTTATACCATACCTCATATATAGATTATTACTGCTAACATGTTGTGACTTGCCTAAACCCACCATGTATCCCCTCTCCCCCTGCTCCTTGTATTATCTTAAATTTTGATTCTTTATGGCATTGCCATGTTTAGGATGGGGAGAGGACTAGAAGGAAAGTCTGGTTGGTTCTTAAATGCTTAAGCATCAATAACCGCATTGGAAATGGTGTTAGAGTGGTGGAGTAGGGGAGGAAGAAGGCTCAAGTATAATTTTCCAATTCATGGATTAAAGAAACATCCAGTAAAACAATACAAAAGTCACCTTCAGAAATTGAGAAGGTTACAGTGGATGGAAAGCAGAAAGATGGCAGTCTTAGTTTGGAAACAACATTGTTATTGTTGTTTGTTCATCCTTCATTTTTGAAAAGGACCACTGGCATTAAGATATCTTACTTGTGCATAAATTGGATTTAATAGAACTAAAGCAAAAGCAAGGTGGAAGTGTCCTAGAAAATAAATGGGAAAACACCAGCTTTGTAACATATCAAAAAAAAAAAAAAAAAAAAAAAAAAAAAAAAAAAGAGGCAGCAGTATCTTATCTGTTGTTTAATATATTATTCCAAATACAGAGCTTTGTGTGCCAGCCTTTCCTTTCCCAGCTGATGCAAGAAGGTAGAAGACTCTGGCATAACCAGTTTACTTGTACATGTTAATAATAATCTAAGGTACACATAATTTGCCAAAGATAACTGAACTATTTAGTGACTAAACAGGGATTAGAACTCAAATGTTCTAATGCCTAGTCCACTATTCTACTTTTCCTACTGAAAATCATAGAATATCCTTATTGGGATATGTTTAAGAAAATATTTATTTCTTTTTTTTAAAAATCATAACCTTTTTTAACAACACAGAATAGTCTGAATAAGTCATTTTGTCTGGAGAGTGATAGCCGCTCCTTTACAGAGCAACTGATTGTGTCAGCGGATGTATTAAATTGTCCTTCAGTTGCTTTATCTTTGTCAGATTTCTCACATATCAAACTAAGTTTTTTTGGTGTTCATTTTCTCCTATGAAGTAGTCAGGTCTACCCTGTGTATTTTTCTACCCCTAGTAGGCTGGGAAGAAAGTAAGGGTGATCAAAAGCGTTTAACCCCTGGTGGCAGCCTGGCAGAAAAAATTTAATGAAGTTTAATGGTGGCCTTCACAGCCACGGAACATTCCACAGAGACTATTCTCTGAGGCTGTCAGATCAAATTAAGACTTGCCCTCCTTTTGAAGGACTGTCGAGCTCTTTTTTGTTGACCTTTGTTAGCGAGCATTCTGGAAAGTTTTTAGGCAAGGACAGTGTATTTTAACTTGACGGCAGAGCCAATGCTTCCTACCAGCTAGAAATGATCTTTCTCTCCTCCCATCCCTCCCAGCTCTTTCATTGGTCTGTTATCGGGCACTAATCAGTGTGACATAGTAGAAAAAGCCCTAGAGTTGACATCAAAAGGACCAAGATAGAATCCCAGATCTTTTGTGACCTTGGGTAATCAAGCCACAAATGTTATAATTAAGAGCATACTATGTGCCAGGCACTGTGTTGAGCATAGAAAGAAGAAATGAAAAAGAGGCAACCCTCAAGAATCTCATGTTCTATGGGAAAAGCCAGTAGGGAAAGAAGGTTTTAGTATCAGAGGCAGAATTGGTAGGAAAACCTTACATTTTGTCTAGTCTAACCCTCTTAGTTTATAGAGGAAGAAACTGTGATTCACAGAAATAATAAGAGGCAGGACTGGGATTTTTGAGCCTTGGTCCTTGATTAATATTTTTCTTTCTAGTATATCATGCTGTCCCTCCATGTAAGTATATACAACATGAGCATGAGTGCACATGTACACATAAACACATAAAAATACACATGTGTACTGCATACCAATCAACTGGTAAGGATCAAGGGAAGGAACACTAGCAAATATGGACATCAGGAAGGAACTCATGTAGAAGGTGGTGAATGAACTGAGCTAGGGATTCTAAAAACTAAGGGCAAATAGGTGGCACAATGGATAGAGCATCAGACCTGGAATCAGGAAGTTTAAATCCAGCTTCAGGCGATTACTAGCTGTGTAATCCTGGGCACTTCACTTAACCTTGTTTGCCTCAGTTTCCTCATCCATAAAATGAGCTGGAGAAGGAAATGACAAAACACTCCATTATCTCTGCCAAGAAAACCCCTTGGAGTCATGAAGAGTCATACACAACTAAACAACCACACATTTAAACTTTTACATCACTTTCTTATGACTAGACAACCAACAAACAATAAGTCAAAAGCTCTAATTTGCTTCTTTCTGAAGTGTAAATTGGAACACTGAAAATTTAACAATCAGCTCTCAAAGGAGTTGGCTCCAATATACCCCTGATTATGAAGATCTTTGTCTTACTCATTGTATCCTGTCAGTATTTTTCACATATGGATTTATACAAGGCAAACATTCAAGAAATGCTTTTATTATTAAATTTGAAAATGAGACTTTGAGGAATCAGGGTGTGTATAAAGCAAGGCAACTAGGATCTAAGGTGATATGAGTTGAAGAATAACTGACCTGGCTATTTTCAACAGCTGTAGAGTTGTGAAGCAGAAAGGAAAATATATTTCTTCTTCTTTGTCCAGGAGAGAATGAGGATCAGTAGAGAAAAATTACAAGAAGGCACAGATAAGTGCACTATATGAAACAATCTGCTTGTTATGAAAGTTGATGGACATCGGGAAGTTTTGCCTTGAAAAGTGATCATTTAGCCTTTAGACTCTTAGAACCTTGGATTTAGAAGGGATCTTTTTTGTTGCTGTTATTATTGTTGTTCAGATATTTTCAGTTGTGTTCAATTCTTTGTGACCCCATTTGGGGATTTCTTGGCAAAGACATTAGAGTGACTCGCCATTTACTTCTCCAGCTCATTTCATAGACGAGGCAAACAGTGTGAAGGTCGTACAGCTACTCAGTGTCTGGGGCCAGGTTTGAATTTAGGAAGATGAGTCTTCCTGATTCCAGGCTAGTACTCTGGGCCACCAAGTTGCCCTACATACTTGCATACATTGTGTATGCTGCGATTGGTAGTTTTAAAAGAAATAATATAGCTTATGTATATGTAAATATAGATTTAGATGCATGTATAGATTCATAAATGCCTTTGACTATACATATACACATACACTCTGGTGTATCACCAGGAAATTGCAAAGTTTTTTCTTTAGGTTTTGCTTATATTCTTAATGATTCTTGCTAGTCTAAGAAGGAGCAAATATTCACACATATACACAATTATAAGGAAGAGAGAGTTATAGTAAGAGATGATGGTCTGTTGGAATCTTGGCTGAGGTTTTTTCTGGGCAGACACTTTGTAATCTCAAGGTGGCTGGAAACTTTACTGAACCACTGTTGTATAAGATACTCTTTCCAGGGTATTCTTGCTATACTGCTACAATGGTTATGTGGGTTCTAGAGGCTGTACATGCCAATTTGTTGTTAGTGCCATATTTTTTTCTGGTGGTAATCCCAGGGTATTCTTATGATGTTTTGGGTTGGAAAGCCATTACTCTGATTATGCAAATTACTCTAAGAAGGGTATGTTCTTACATACCTATAGCATTGATAGTTTTTGGATGTCTGTACAAATTTAATTTATTAATATATAACATGTTGGCATCTAGTTGGTAGTGTCCTTCCCCTAGAAATAATTGAATATATATATATATTATATACATATTATATATATGCATGCAGGTATATTTACCCACATATTCATGTATTTATTATATATACACATTTGCACGTTTCCAAAACCTTAATGCAATCAAACTATTAAAGCTTAAAATTTATATGTGTGTATGCATGTTTATATGTGCATAAACATGCATGTATAATTTAATTTTCCATGTAGATGTTGTTTTATTTAAATAAAATATAAGCTTTGTGAGAATAGTTGGTTTCCTTTTTATCTTTGTATCCCCAGAACCTAATATTATGCCTACCACATTAAGAATGCTCAAGAAATGGTTTTTGAATGAATGGATGAATAAATAGTCTGATGGATGGATGGGTGGGTGAGTGGGTGGATGGGTGGGTAGATGGAGGGAGGAATATTTCTCTTCTTATGAGAGCAGTAAAGAATTAGAAAGTTAACTTGTGTGCTCCTTCAGGACCCTGTTTGTTTTTGCCCTGCCTGCTATTTTGTGAAGGTCCTGAGACCTGCATTTTCCCTTCCCGGTGGGTCTTGCCTTTAGCACAAGAATGCTGCCAGATGAGATTCTCCTGTTTGCAGAGCTCTATTAAGGTATACCAATGGTCACCAATGTTGTCCCTTCTGTTTTTCATCACCAGATTACGCTAGATTTGAGGCAAAAATCCATGACCTACGCGAGCAGATGATGAACCACAGCATGAGTTCTGGGTCCGGCTCCCTGAGAACCAATCAGAAACGCTCACTCTATGTCAGGTAGGTTTCTCGAATCACTCTTGCATGTCTCCCATTGTCCTTCCTGCTCTTTTGGGAATGAATGGAAACCATCATGTGATGTTGTAAAACACCGAACTTAACTTTGTAGTAGGGGGTGACATCTTCAGATAAACCCAACATCTAGCAATTCAGCAATGCCAAGACTTAAAATGGAACCATGGCCAATGACCTTTATTTAATAACCATTTGAGAGAGATTTTTAAAATTCCAAAATGTCAGTTAACAGCCCACACAATGGCTTAAAATAATTGTGATTTGAAGTTTGACTCTTAGATGACCCACTTCTTTAGAATAATCCTTAATTTTACCTTTTTGCCATCAGTAAAGGTCCAAAGCATGTCAAACTTTTGAGCTCAGATCTTTGTCAAATAAATTCTTTGGCAAATAAAGGACTTTTGTTAGCATGCAAATTACTCTCCATCCCTGTCCTCTCAGTCAGATCATTGCTGCATGGCCTATTGCAAGATTGGTGATTAATTGGATTGAATATCAGCTTTCAAAATGTGAAAAGTCATTAAGTCCAGGACTCCTTAAGTCCTTATGTTACCAGGAGTGTAAATTGCTCCTTTCCCCAATATGAATTGAGCCTTCTATGAGATGGGAATTTGGATCAGATTTTTCGAGGGAGACTTTCCTCTTAAGATAGTATTTGTCAGGGTTAAAGGGCTGGGCGTAAACAGACCAGAGCATGGTATTGGGAAAGAGTGGGAAGAAATCTTTTAAATGGTGGCAACTTACCACTTCGAGAGAAGAAAGTTTTAGATTGTTTACCCACCATTAGAATGGGCAACCATTGTTGCCATTGTCAGGAATTCTTTTAGCCTTTTTGGCAAGTATTTTATTCACTCTGGCGTATAGATGGGAAATTGGAAAGTTTTGTTCTTTGGGTTTTGCTTATATTCTTAATGATTCTTATTAGTCCAAGGAGGAGTAGACTATTCCTTTTCCTATAATCCTGCTTGAGAACTCTTTTCTGCTGCTCATTGGCCAGACCTTATGATCATTTCCTCTTATCAATCATTTCCCAAATGACAAAATTCATTTGGTTCTTTGCTGGCAGAGCTGTGTAATTTACCTTGGGGGAAAAAAGAGAATCTTGAGTTTTAAATGCATATCAGGATTTGTTCATCACAGATGGTAGTATATCCCTGCTCCCCTATAACACGCACCTCACCATCTGGAACAAATAGCCCTCTTAAACTGACTTGAGAAATTTTTGTAAGGCTCATGCCCTGCCATTCATACCAATATATACATTCCCCCTAAGGTCCCTCCTTCACTTTAAATGACTTAACATTAAGCTGCAAAGGAGGAGAGAAAAGTGAATAGTAAATATAATTGAAAATGGAATTTCCACGCTTAGTTGGAATGGGGAGAATACTGGCTGTGCTACAGTTAAATTCCATATGGAATCCTCACTTAATCCAAAGTTGTTTTTTGTTGCTGAGGTATAATATCCATTGGGCCTTACATTTCATTTTCTTTTACTTACATGAGGTGCTTGTTATAGACCCCGGATGATAGTACTTTAATTAACATGTCATGTCGGTTCAAATGTGGCTATAAAGTTATCTTTTGTGTGTATTAGGTAGGCACAGCAGGGGGAAGAAGGGAGCAAGAATCCTGAAGCCTACAGGTTCTCTGGGGCCTTAATTTGCTGGGCCCCCTGACACATAGAGAGCCCCTTATTAATCGAAGGGCCTACAGAACCTCAGAACGCCTGAGGTTAAAAAAATATATATATATGTCGCCCTTGCAAATTTGGCCGGCTGCTTTTCAGAAGATTATCTCGATACACCTCTGTGTAATCTGGGCAAGGAATGCTGATAATCGCCCCAGAGCCCGTCTGTTGTAGCAACGTCTCAACTGTGATGGGAAGTTAATGACCCCCATTTGTCTCCATATCTTCTCTCCTTGAGTACTGTGTTATCAGTGCTCTTTTGCTATACAAGAACTTTTTTTTTTTAAGTTGAAAATGTTTTCGCTTTAGGCATTGAATTGGGAAAATCCAATAGGCTTAGTGTAGAAGGCAGATAAATCATTTAATTCCCAGATAATGGGAAAGGAAGGCTAGAGTGAAAAAGAAGGGGGAAAAATCAAGACATAGGCCATTTTTAAAAATGAAAAAGTATGAAAATTTATTGTTAATGTACTATATGCAGATTGTTAACTATGTTGGTAATAACTTAATCATTTTCATTTTGTTATGGAAGATTAATAAAATTAAAGCAAATGATATAAAAACGCTATATAGAGATAATAGATCTTAGTTGAAAATGATATTACTGAGACTCATAGACATTAAATCTTTAAAATAATATTAAAAAGTAGTACACACAGGTAAGAGGAAGATTTTAAAGTAATTGTATCTCCTTGATAATGTTCATCTTTGGGGAGTTTCTTCCCCCTCAAAAATTTTAGGTACTTTGAAAAGTTCTGACACACTTCATGGAGACAGTCCCCAAATCATAGCTCTTTAGAAATCATTCCCTAGATACAATGGGATTTTTTTCCTTGGTGGCGTTTTTGGGTGGGGAGAGGGAAGGTAGAGAGAGTTGTTTTTCATGCCCCATCACCCTTGTGAATAATGACAGATATATAGAAATGCTATGTTTGACTTACATGTTCATATGACATACAAATGTAGTCCTGTTGGGACACTGGTTATGGCTTGTTTAGGTGGAGACAAGCAAATGAACAAGAACAAAGTCTTGGTTCTTTATAAAATGTTGGAAAATATATGTGAAAGAAGGTAAATAGAGCTGTATGCCATGAATTTAAAGGGAACTTTTTGCAAAGAAAATGTTAGTGGCTATAACTTGGCTCAGCTTACTTTAACTATAGCATTATCGAATTAGTGCCTGATGACTATACTGATTTTGCTAGTTCCACGTTATGTTTCCTCAAAGTCATCAAAATCAGAATTTCTGTGATACAAGAAATGAGAGACACATCTCTGAGTCTCAAAGCTATTCTCTTCAAGAGTGTACTTGATGTGTTGCTTAGAATAATAGAATTTTGTCTATTCTGGAAGGGACCTTAGAGATCATCTTGCTTAAATTGGTTTTGTAATCCTGTATTTGTTCTGTTCTTTAAAAAATATTATTATGAGAAAGGGTCCATAGGCATCACTAGACTGCCAAAGGTATCTGTAACACACCTTGCTGTAGAATTTGTAATGTCTGAACCAGAAAGCATGGGGACTCTCAACCTGGGATTGGTGGAACACCAAGGATTCTGAGGGGGAAATTTTGATGGGGTCTTTGAACTTGGATGGGACCAAAAAAAAATTATATTTTTCAACACCACTAATTTTATTTTATGCACTTAAGGGTATTGTTTGGGCCCACAACATACACAAAAAGTTAAGAACCCTTGATCTGTTCCTAAATCCCAGACTGAGGGTTAAGAGCCTTGGGTATGAATCCTACCTTTGATACTTTCTGTTAGTATGACCAGGCAACTATGGACAAGTCATTTTCACTTGCCCAGGCATCTCTTTCTTTAACAAAAAGAGGTAGCGTTGACTAGGTGATCTCTAAGGCTTCTTTCAACTGCATTAATACCCTCTGCCTACCTCACAGGGTTGTTGTGAGGAAAGCATTATGTAAAGTTAAAAGCACTCTAAAAGGTTCTTGTGGCCCAACTCTTGATTTTACAGAAAGGAAACTGAGGCTGAAAAAGGGGATTTGGATTTTGTCATTATCTTCAAAGAGTTAGTAGTAGAGTTGTACCTCAAATTTAAGGTTCCTCCTTCCTAGTGCCATCCCCTCTCCACTGTCTACACTGCTTCCCCAGTGATCCCTCTCATGGGATAGTCAATTACTTGCATCCTATGATTATTAGGGGAAAAAATTGTTCTTGAGTCAAAGAAGAGGGCAGCCACTTTGTTTTCAGCAATGAGAAACAATTTAAATTAAAAGAAGCAAAAATAACAGTAATTATAAGCCAACTCAAACTTGTTTAATTGGACAATGTGGCACATAGTAGGCACTTAATAAACAGCAATTTGTTTATTGATCACTTGAAACTGAGTAATTCAGTTTGTTGGTTTTTAAATGCCCAGGTCTCTGTTTCTCTTGCTCTAACTCCAGAATTAGAGATTCTAGAAAATGAGTTTTTAACCTGGGGTTTGTGAACTTTTTCTTAAAATATATTTTGAAAACTCTGTTTCAATAATAATTGGTTTCTTCTGTAATCCTGTGTTTTATTCTGTGCATTTAAAAACATTATTATGAGAAAGGGTCCATAAGCATCATTAGACTGCCAAAGGTGTCTGTAATACAAAAAAAACACTAAGAACCCTTGCTGTGGAATCTGTAGTACCTGAACCAGAAAGCATGGGGACTCTTTGCCTGTATGAAATGACTTAGTAATCTCAGAATGGAGTCTTTACCCCCAGAAAACTTCTATCTCCTTTGTGAGTGGCTCTCTTCTGTACCCTGCCTCCTCCCCTTCCCAGGTCTCCTATTGGAAGTCCCAGTTGGAATGACTATATAGCTGGTAGATGCTGGTCTTCTCCCTCTCTGCCCAGCTTCCCAGTCCTGTCCCAGTGATCTTTCTCAGCTCCCTGGAGCAACCTATTTTCCTGAATTACTGTGGGACCCCTTGCCCTTCCAGAGCTAGGCTCCTTCTGGGGCTTCACTGAGGGATTGTCATCCCAGCTACTTTCCAAATGCCAAATTCCCAATCTGGTTGTATTCCTCTTTCCTCTTCTTGCCGTTTTGTGTGGATTGCTCAACATGCTTTGATGGTCTTGTACAAATAGAAATAACTTGATGTTGCTTAGTGCTGTACATGTAACACGGGGCTAGCATGCTTCATATATTTCCTGGACTTCTCTGTATTATGCATTTCCTGCTTTGTGACTCTCTTATATATAGTTGTAGAATCTTAAAAGTAAATAAAAACATGTTGAAAACATGAAGAAACCTTTTTTTTTTACAAAATGCTCCACAAGGCATTAGTAAGTTCTTCAATCAAGGATGCCCTTGCTTGAGCTTCCGAACTTACAAAAACACGGATATGAATGTGGGCACCTTCAGGATGCCCTCTCCCCCATCCCACACCCCACAGTGCCTAAGCTAGCTACTCATGGTTGCCTAAAACATTTTCCATAGAAGAAAAAGACTTTAATTTTGGAATTTGAAGGGGAACACAGGGACTTAAATCAACCCTCAAGCATGAATTGACTGTACTTAGAACCCTTCCTGAGACCTAGTTTTGAATGGGGAAGAGAATATGGAGACACTAGTGTCCTGAAATGATCAAGGAGATGAAATCTGTCTTGGAATAGAAGAAAAGGGTCCAGAGAGGTAAGGCTGGGGCCATCCCAAACTCCCCTTCCTTTACAATGTAGGACCAGTTGTGATGGGATTTCTAGAGAACTATAGGGTATTCATATTACACCATAAAGTTTATTCATGTAACATTATCTCTAATTTTTTATCTTCACTTCAACCCCTTCAGATAGAAGAGGCTATTATCTCCATTTTACAAACCAGGAAGCAAAGTTTTACAAAGGTTGAACCATTTACTCAAAGCCACTCAACTACAGCATGGTTGGCCAAGGGTATAAACTTACATCTTCTGACCCCAAGTCTCACTGTCTGCTCTATAGACCCCCACCTTCTGATAATATACTCTTACCTGGGTGAATCCAAGCAAATAGAAAGTCAGATGTCTTAGACAATCAATTGGTCAAGTAATCAATATGATCATAGATTCAGAGCTAGAAGGGAAGCCAACTTCTCATTTTACAGATGAAAAAACTTATCTAACCAGATATGTGTCTCGCCCATGTGTCCACTAATTTTGTGTCTGAAGTGAGATTCCAACACAGGCTTTCTATCCCCTATATCACACCCTGTCCATTCCTTTTAAATTTTGTCTTAAAGAGCACCAGCACTGAATAAACCTTTAGGTCCCTTTCCCAGGACTTTAATCAGCTCATACTAAAGAGATTCTTGACCTGGAGTCATGCAAAATCCAGTTTAAGTTAGGATAGTACTCTTGGAAGCAAGTATCTCTTAGGAATAAATGGATTAACAAATAGATTAATTTAGCCAAGTTCATTATTCATCACATCTCAGATTGGCTATGATAGATAAGATTAGACTCTTAGGGCTATAGACTTGTTAAGTGACCTTGCCTCCCTTAGATGCACATGGATTTGCTTTCCTGTACAAGAGGACAGACTAGACAATATCTCACAAATCTACCTGGAATAAAATGAGATACCATCATGATGCACACATATGGACACAGTGAAAAGGAATGAAATACTGCAGAATTATAGGCAGTGAAAACTAGCTTTATCTATCAGAATCCCAAATGAGATAATCTGTTGATGGAGGTCTCTTCAGAATAATATTTGGGTTTGTTCTGTCTTCCAAGCATTAGAATTATTTTTTACTGGAACCTAACCCTAGGATGGAATCAAATGATCAAACCAAGTTCTTTTTTTCCTTTCCTTTCTCTTTCTTTTTTCTTTTTTCTTTTTTTTTTTTTTGCAGAGAAGATTCTAAAAAGCTCCACATATGTTTAATTCTCATACAGTACAAAAATGATATTATTAAACTTGCCCAATTAATTCTATTAAAAGTTTTATTTGAACATCAAACACTCTTCTATCAAGGCAGGGTGTGACCTATATGGAAGAAGTTCTCCAAGTGATATAATCACAGGTTTTTGAGTATTGACTTCTCCTCCCTCTAGGACCTAAGAATTCATCTGTGAACTACTTCATGGTGATGAGTTTTTCAGCCCTTAACTAGGCTGAGCTTTGGATAACAGACTGAATTTGTCTCTGTACCTATACTTGAAGAGTTTCTACCTTAGCAATTAGAGCCTTCACAAATTTGCCTTAATTTTCCACCCTTACTGGTATAAAGCCTTCAAGAGACATCTATGCCACAATGAAACATAGGAGTGATTCCTGTCCATTAATTAAAGCCAACTTAAATGCCCCCCTCTCCACAAAACCTCAGATTCCTTGTTCAGTAAAATCCTTGCCCCCCAAAACATGTCATTGGACTGTTTTATACTTCTCTAATAAACTCATCATGATACATTATAGTTATTTATGTACATATCTTGTCTCTTCTCTAGAGTATGAGAATCCATACTCTTACTACATAAGAAAATAATCTGTGTCCTTTCTAAACTTTGTATCCTAGCACAGTGATCTACCCCAAATGGGTATTTCATAACTGTTTTTCTTGTACTATTGGGTGAAATTGTCATTCTGATTAAAAGACCTCAAAAAAGAGAAAAGAAAAATGAAAGAAAAAAATTCATATGGGTATGTAAAACTAATATTAACCATAGTCATTTATATGGATTACTTATTGTGTATATCTAATTCCCACACAGCACAAAAATATCAATAAACTTGTCCAATTAACTTTGTTGAAAGTTTTATTTGAACATCAATCATTCATTTTTTAATTAATTTTTTTGATGTACAAAAACCTATTTTTCTCCCTCTCTATTCCCTCTCATTAAAAAATTATATATGTATACATATATTATATATTTTCTTATATCTATACATAGAAAGCTATATAATTCTCATGCATATATAGTATATGAATATATAAAAATTTTATTTATACATACAAATTTTTAGTTATATAAGTTATATATGTATATATGAACATATATACACACACATTGGTGTATATATGTATTTAAGCTACACATTAAACCATTTCCAAAAATTATATGTTTCTCTGTTTACCCTGGATTCATCATCTCTCTCAGGAGGCAGGTAAAATGCTTCATCATCCATCCTCTAGAATTATGGTTAGCTATTTCATTGATTGTTAAATCTTTCAAAGTTGTTTGTCTTTACAATATTGTTGATATCACACAAAATATTCTCCTGGTTCTACTCACTTCTCTGGATCAATACGTATGTCTTCCCAGGTTTCTCTGAATTGTTCCTTTAATCATTTCTTATAGTACAGTCATTTTCCATTACCTTCATATGCCATAATTTGTTTGTCCACTCCCCATTTGACGAGTATTCCTCCTCTTCCTTGATTTTCAATTCTTTGCCACTGAAAACATAAGTAATCTATATCACCTATGGACCTCCCACCTTTGCAGAAAAGTGAGAGGAGGTATCTTCTTCTATTCCTTCCTTGAGACTATGTTTTGTGCTTTGTAATTCTGCAACATTCATTTTCAATGGTTCTTCTTCCCATTTACATTGTTGTACTCATTGTATATTCTATTTTCTTGGCTCTGCTTACTTCACTGGGCATCAGTTTATGTAAGTCTTTTCATCGTCTTTATTCATCATTTTAAAAAGAAATTTCTTACATCATAGTAATATTCCACTACACTCATGTGCCACAATTTGTTTAGTCATTCTCTAGTCACTAGACATCTATTTTATTTCCCGTTCTTTCTTTCTTCAAGAAATACTGCTATAATTATTTTGGTGTATATTTTTATATTGAGTATTTTTTTGTTAATAATTTATCATCAAATTCAAATTTCTTCAGATAAGCTTTTTTTCAAGCTTTGCTGACTTCTCCAGTGTCATTTTTATTACATCTCGGGGACTGGAAAATTAAAACACTTTTGCAACTTTTAAATGGGAATTTATGGGGGAAATGGACACTCCCACGCAGTATTTCGAGAGATACATCGCAGAACACCAATATATTTTATCACTGCTCTATATTTGATATGATAATTTAATAACATGATTCATTAAATTGTGCTATCGGCTGTAGCTGTAGTCTTTTGTAAGGATCAGCATCAACAAATAGTATTGTGCTAGACAACATACACACCACAACATAAAACAATCTGCCTTTTAATAATTTGTAGTCAAGTTAGATAAACAGAACTATGCCTAAAATGTTCAATAATGATGATAATGTTTATACTAAATGCCAGGTGAATGAGACAGCAGTACCGGGGTTCAGAGAAAAGATCTAGCACTGAGGACTGATTTAGTCAAGGAAGATTTTTAAGAGAGGGCCTTGAAATGGGCCTTACAGGAAAGTGAGGATTTAAAGAGATTGCAGACAAAGCCAGGACAGGACATTTGTGTGATCTAGGTAGGGCCATGGCCCTGTCTTATTGCCCACCAGAGGCTTTAACACTCCACAATAACACATGCAATGAGTCTTATCACGAAATAAATAAATACCTTCACATCACTAAAAGCAAAAAATTTCTGGCATTAAAATGTAACATAAAACATAAAAATATGTTCACTTGCAAAAAGTGTTTTTTAATCCTTGTTTGGATTGGGGACAGTTTTCAATTGGGCTATGGTTGAACAAAGTATAGTTTATTAATATCATGGAACATCATAAAAATAATATATCATGAGAAATGATGAAAGGGGTGATTGCAAAGAACCCCGAAAAGATTTTTATGAACTGATGTAAAATGAAGTGAGAAGAACTATAACAACTTCTATTAAAACAACCTTGTAAAGACTTTGATAGACTTAAGAACTCCAATCAACAGAATGACTAGTTCCAGAGGATTCATAATGAAGCATTCTACCCATCTTCTGAGAGACCAGTGATAGATTCAGGGAGCAAAATGAGATATGTATTTTTTGGGGTCAGGGCCAGTATAGGAATTTGTTTTGTTTGACTACCCATATCTTCTTCAAGTATTTTGTTTCCTTGCTTGTCTTCGTTTTTCCAGTAGAGGAGAGTCAGAAAAAAATAGGTTTTTACTGGTTGAAATAAATTTTATTTAAATTTGACAAAAGTTCCCTTTGTTAGCCTATCCTTTACATGGCTCCCTAGGTATCTATTTTACCTTCACATAGTCCCAGCTGGAGAAGGCATAGCTGAAAAAAGACACCATGAATATTAGTTTAAATTAATTGTATTTAACAAATAGTTTAATTCCAGAAGAACATATTTATTAATTTAATGTTTAGTTATTAACATTTTATCATTATTTTGCTAGTCATAGTGCTAGTTGCTGGATATGCAAAGACAGAAACTAAGCAGTCCCTGTCCTCAAAGAGCTTACTGTTAAAGAATAAAGACAGAACCTCTTTTTTTTTTTTTTTTTTTAAAGCTCTTACCTTCTGTCTTAGAATCAATGTTATGTATTGGTTCCAAAACAGAAGAGTGGTAAGGACTAGGCAATGGAAGTTGTGTCACACAGCTAGGAAGTGATTGAGGTCAAATTTGAACCCATATCCTCATATCTCCAGGCCTGGCACTCGATCCACCATGCAACCTAGCCACCCTTGAGCTTTCACTTCTAATCCTGGTGGAGCTTCCACTTCATCTTGGTTTCCCCAAAGCCTTGCTTCTAGAAAGCCCTGCCTAATGTCTGCCCTCTTTCCATTGTTCCTAGCCTCAGCTACTAAAGCAGCTGTTGTAAGGCTTGACTTATGGTTCTTCCATTTTCCTTTAAGAGAACTTTCCACCTTGTCATTTCCCAGTCATCCTACTTCACTTCTTCATAACCATTGCCTGAGTGCCCAGAGCTCACCATTTTCTACACATGCTCAACCCAAAGGAGTTGTCTTGTTGACAAATATCTTTTCTATGTTGTTATTCTGTGGTTGATTCTGTCTTTTCACTTGATGAGAAGAATGTCTTAGATTCCACTTGGATGGAGCTACTCAGCAGACTGGAATCTCATCCATTTCTGGTAGGTCCAAATTTTGCACCCATTTGAGAGCCTTGGATGTGGCCATTGTTCTGCTGGCCTTTCATGGTCAACAGTGTGGTGCCATGTTAGTGCCTCCCTGTGTGTAAATGCTCTCAAAGCACCCTTTGGTCTTCCATTCACTTTTATTTTTGAATACTGAACTTAATACCACACAAATAAGAAAGAATATTTCCTTCTACAAAGTTGAACAGAATATGAAGGTTATACATAAGACTACAAATCTTCATTATGTACAGCTTGTTTTTTCCTTCACTGATGAGGGAGAACAAGGCATATATGTGGTAGGTATATAATAAAAATTGGTTGTTTGAACCATGTGGGGTTAGTGATTTCAAAAAAACAGAAAAGAAGTCATTGTTTTGAATCCTGGCTCTGCTGTGTGACCCTGGGCAAGCTACCTGACCTCTCTAGGTCTTAGGGTCTTCCCCTATAAAGTCTCCTCACAGCCCTGAACATGTTATCTTTTGTTCCTATGAAAGAAAGTTTTATATAGCAAAGCAACAGCATTTTATCAGTTAACAAGCCCTAGCTTATTAGCAGAAACTTGGTTTTCCATGCTGAAAAGAAACAGATACTCCTCTTCTCTGTGAGTTCTTTTATAACCTAAACTCTTTCCCCTCCTTCCCCTTCTCCATCCTCTAAATGGCCCTCATGTGTCTTGGTGCAGATGGAGCTTTCCATGTTCTGATATCAGCTTTCTTTAGTCTGGAACTCCCTGCCCTTGGGTTCAAGAGTTGCTTTTCCCACTTTATTGAGAGAATTAGCACCTGTCTCAACTAGCTCAGCCTTCTTATAGCTCATTTCAGAGGTTATGGGAGTCAATCAATTATCATTTACTCTATATCAGACTTTATCCCATTGATACACAGAAAATTAAAAATTAGGTCCTTACCCTCAGTGAGTTCACATTTTAGTGGGAAATTCAACATATTCAAAAACAGCAAAACAAAACAGAAACTAGGTATGTAAACAATAAATAGAGAGGAAACAAAAAGTAATTGTAGAAGGGAAAGAACTAGTTAGCACTTGGGAGTGAGGGGAACCAAGGCCAGAAGGAGAGACCAAGAAGGGCCTCCTCAGAAGGAGAGATTTGTCTGAGACTTTGAAGATTTTAGCCAAGACCCCCCAAAAGCCAGGGAAACTATACATAGGAAGTGAAGAGGGAAAGCATTCCAGGAATGGGAGACGGTCAATGCAAAGGTATGGAAATAGGAGATGAGAGAATGTGTTCTAGGAAAAGCAAGGAAGCCATTGTAGCTGACTCACATTATGTGTGGAGGTGGATGAAGTATAAGAAGACCTGAAGAGGAGGCAGGTAGGTGTCTCAGTGGGTGAAGAGCCAGGCTTAGAGATGGGGACATTCAGGGTTCAAATCTAGCCTCAGACATGTGACCTTGGGCAAGTCACTTAACTCCTAATTTTTGCTGCTCTTCTGCCTTAGAAACAATAAAATGTATTGATTCTAAGTTAGAGGTTTTTTTTTTTTAAAGAGTTAAAAAGAGAAGACCTGAAGGGAAGACAGGTTAAGTTATGAAAAACTTAAATTTTATATTTGATCCTGGAGATAACAGAGAACCACTGGATCTATTGGGAAGAAAGATAAAGCAAGGCAACATAGCAACATTTAAATTTTAAGAAAATCCTTTTGGCAGCTGGCTGAAGGGTAGATTAGAATTAGAATTGGTTACATCCTCAAAGAATGCTTTTCCAGCGCCTCATCATGTTCAGACATGCATTCAGCAAAGAGAGAAAGAGCTGTACACTTCCATGTAGTTGCATGGAGGCTTTTCCTGTGTGGATAAGTCTGTCCAAGACATCATTGAACTGCCTTAGACTGTCGGTACTGGTCCTCTGCTCTTAGCTGGCTCTTGATGGGCAAATGACTCTTCATGGAATGCTACCTTCCTTGGGCATAATGAGCCACTGGCATGGAGTGGGACCAGTAGAGTAAACATCTTCAGAGTCTGCTGCAGAGAGAAGAGACCTTTACATTTCAGATTCTTCTTTTTTTTTTGAAACACTTAGCACAGTGCCTGGCACATACATAGTATGTCCTACATAAATCTTAGCTATTATTATTATTGTTAATTATACTAGCTAGTGGCTTTCCAGTGAACACTCTTATTTAATATTGGTAATTACTTCAGATAGAATTTTCTTAGTTCTTTGGACACTTTAGTGCAACTCCTCTAATTGTGTGGATGTCAAATGCACTTAGCTCTGAATGGCAACTCACTAAAGAGATGTTAATGCAAACACAGGTGCGCACGTGTGCGCGCACACACACACACACACACACACACACAGCCTGAAAGACTGTGATATAATAGTTAGAACTGTCTTGAAATCCAGGAAGACTTCAGTTCAAGTCCTACCTCTGATACTTTCAAGTTCTGAGAGGCTGAAGGGAAGGAAGGAAAGAAGAAAAGAAGATAATTAAGCACCCATTATGTACCAGTTCCTCTGTTAAGCACTTTTTCAAGTACTCTCTCATTTGAGCTCTAAGAAAATAAGTTTCAGATAAGGTGGTGATCTGAATTGATCAAAGGGGTTTTCACATTTGGGAGATTCCAGTATCATTGAAGTCACAGATTACTCTCCCTTTTCCTACATAGTCTATAGCAGCACTTCTCAAACTTTTTGGTTTCTTTTTACACCTTTAAAAATATTGAAAATTCCAAAGAACTTTTGTTTATGTGGCATATCGCTACACTAGAAATTAATACTAATAAACTTCTAAAGTATTTATGAATTCATTAAAAACCAATAATAAATCCATTATATGTTAACATGAATAACATACTTTGTGTGAAAACTATTTTCTAGAGAAATTCAGTTAGAATGTTTTTATAAATTTCTTTAATCAGCTGGAATCTTATGACTGCTTCTGCGTTAAATCATTCATGATATATTTTTTGGGTTAAAATGTATAAAGAAAATCCCTTCCTATATATATATATATATATATATATATATATATATATATATATATGTAGTTAGAAAAGAGAGGACTATTTCAATAAACAAATAACATATGATTATTATTAAAATGGTTTTGATTTCAGAGACTCCTGAAAGGAACTTGGGGACCTCTGAAAGGATTCTGAGGACCCACTGAAAGTACCATATGAACTCCCAGAGGTCCAGGAACCATAATTTAAGAATTGCTAGCCTATGGTCTTCCATAATGTGGTGGTATTGTATTTCCAGTGGCTCATTTCTTTTGAGATTAATTTGGTGCTAAATCTACCTTTATTGAATTTAGATTTGGCTGGAATCCAGTGTGAACTTTACCCCTGTAATTTGCACGCTAATTAATTCTGACATACTAACCACTCCTACTTAAAAAGTTTTGATTACATTAAGCAAGTCTGTACCTGATAGAGCCTATCAGTGCTGCAGGTCCATGGAAGCACACTAGAGATGGTGGCAAGTAGATTTTTAACACTGCATAATAATTCAGCAAGTATGCACCCAGGGGTGTGTAGGACTGCAAAAAAATGATTGTTGGATTTTCAGTATGAGCATTTATACCACAAAATTCAGCAAAAGGCACAAAGCAGTGCTTCATTTATGATTTTGTTGATAGACTTAAGAAAATTATAGGGAAAATGTTGATAACGCAGATTAAACTTAAAAGTGTTCCTTGCCTTTTAGAAGTTTGTTGTTAAACATTTACTATCACCCCTCTGGATCTCTCTAAAATGGTATAAATTCCTCTTCTAAAGTATAGTAAAATGCACAAACCGAGAATGTCTCAGGTGGAGTGGAACCAGCAAGAGTTGAAATTAAGTGTTATCTGGGTTTAAATCAAATTTTATAATCTAAAACTTTAGATCTTTCTTTTCCCAAAACATTAAAATGTGTGTAGCCACAAAAAAATGGTAGTTATAAATAACCAACATTTAAAAGATTTAGAGATAAAAGAGCCTTCAGAGATCAACTTCAATTACCTCATTTTAAAGATGAAAAAACCCAGGGAAATAGAAACTGTTTTGTGGAAGATCACATAGGCTATAAATAGCTTTGCTAGCATTGGAACCCAAGACCTCTGACCCCAAGTGTTCTTTCTACTGTACCAGTATTCCAGGGGCAAAAAACTTCTAAGTAACCAAGAATTGCCTTTTCTATATATTGCCTTTAGACAAATGAACCACACCATTAAAAAATATATGTATCTGGCATTAAGACTTTTTGTTTATCCCCTAACTGTGTGAGAAAATGTCTCAATTTCCATTTGCATCTAACTTTCAGTGGCTCATTCTGAGTCATCCTTCTGTCCAGATTCTGTTTTCTAGGACTTAAAAGTACTTCTTTTAAAAGCTAACTAGCATCCTTAATGCTGCATTTTAGAACCCACAGAGTAGTTTAGGTATTTCTTTTCTTCTGTAGATATTCTCATTTTCTCTCCTTTTTTTCAGTCTTTCTCCCTCCCTCTCTCTCCCTGTCTCTCTCTGTCTCTCTGTGCCTTTCTCTGTCTCTGTCTCTCTGTTTCTATCTCTGTCTCTCTCACCTCACCTCACCTGACCCCTCCACCCCCCCCACCCCACCCCTGTCTGGTTCTGTCTTGCTTTCTCCACTTCTTTTCTCTTGTCTTCCATTTCTTTCTTTTCTGTCTCACTCCTCTTTCCCCCCCATTTTCTTCATCACCTCTCTCTTCCCTCTCCTCTTTTTTCTTTCTGAAAAAGTATAAAAATCTCTGTAGGATTGCCTAAATAGAAACCAAGCAAAGTTTCTCCATTTTGGGTACTGCCCTTTCATAATTAACATCTCTAAGATCTGATTCTTCTCCTAATTTCAAGTATTCTCCAAGCCCCTTGTATGGCAGAGCTCATAGATCTTCTCATTTCCACACTTAGTGGAATTCCACCCTTCTGCCCAGGAAATTGAGCTCAATAACTCTAGATTCAGCAATATCTGTGAAGAGTGACTGAAACTTGAGTTGGCCAAGTCATTTAATTTTAAGGCAGTGAGAGAATTCAATAGAGGCAGAGAGGGTTCAGTATGACTCTTCCTTTCTCAACTTTTGCTGGTGCCCAATCCATCTAGGACAATTCAAATTATAATTCAGTTACTGATCACCTTTGTATTTTCTCAAACTTTTTGATTTAAGGATTCCATTCCATTCTTTTTTTTTTTTTTTTTTTTTTTTTTTAAATAAATTCTTACCTTCTGCCAAGGCAGAAGAATGGTAAGGACTAGGCAGTGGGAGTTAAGTGACTTGCCCAGGGTCACAGAGCTAGGGAGTGTCTAAGGTCACATTTGAAACCCGGACCTCCTATCTCTAGGCATGGCTCTCAGTCCACTGAGCCAACCAGCTTCCCCCTACCTTCTTAATTATTGAGAACTTCTCTAATAGCTTTTTTTTTAAAATCAATATTTAAAACATCAAAAATTAAAATATCTTCTTATTATGAAAACGGTTTTAGTCACTAGATCCCCTGATTTCCCCAGACCACACATTGAGAATAGTTACTCTAGGCTACAATACCAACTCCTTCGTTTTTCCTCCTTGTTTTCTTAGGCATTCCAAACATTTCACAATCTAGCTCTAAACTACCTTTTCAAACTGGTCTTTTTGTTACCCTTTCTCTGAATCCCATCCCAGCTCTGTCACTCTCCCTTCTAGCCAAACTAGACTTCTGGTTATTCTTCATACAGGAAAGTCTCTTTTCTCCATGGCTTTACCCAGGCTTTCCCACACGTCCTTAATGCAAGCTCTGCCTCATGGAATATCTGACTGCCTTAAGGTGATACCTACAGAAGACCTTGCCTCATCTCTCTAGTTACTAGTGCTCTTCCCTGACCCCAAACTACTTTGTACTATATATATATATATATATATATATATATATTACATATAGTACATATACAGAGTATGATTTATATGTGTATGTATACATGCATGTTCATATATACATACAAGCATACAATATACACAAATATATTTCTAGATACATATGAACTGGACCTAGAAACTCATCCACATTCATGATACACTAGGGCTGTTATTAAGCAGAGTCTTGGTCTGGGATGTTATACTTCAATTGATCATCTATGTATTGTTTAAAGGATAATTTCCAGGTAATCTAATTTTTATTTATATATATGTATATATACATGACATATACAGACAGGAGGTCATGGGTTCAAATATAACCTCAGACACTTCTTGTGTAACCCTGGGTAAGTCACTTAAACACTCTATATCTATCTATCTATCTATCTATCTATCTATCTATCTATCTATACCTGTCTGTCTGTCTGGCCGTCCATCATTGTCCATCCATCCGGACAGATAGACAGATAGATGAATGGATAGATGAATGAATAGATGGATAGATGTTTGGATGGACAGTTGGATGGAATAGATATATATATGGATGGATGGATAGATAGATAGATAGAGGGATGGAGAGATGATCGATGGATAGATAGACGCTTAGGTAGACAGACAGACAAATAAGTAGATGGATAGATAGATAGATAGATAGATAGATAGATAGATAGATAGATAGATTGATAGATTGATAGATGAATGGATAGATAGATTGATAGATGAATGGATAGATAGATCGACAGATAGAGATAGAAAGATGGATTAATGGATAGATAGGTAAACAGATGGATAGATAAATGCAAACATTTTTTTTCTTCAATACGATGTAAGCTACTTTAGGGCATGGACTATTTGAGTTTTAACCTTGGTAAATAGAAGGTCTAGCAAACAAGAGCCAATAAATTCTTGTGGAATTAGATTAAATTGAACCTACCCTTGACTTTTTTGCTGTTCAAGTTTTTAAATAATCATTGTCTCTAAAGAGACTATCTGTGGGGCAGCTAGTGGATCTCACAGTGGATAGAGAGCCAGGTCTGGAGATGGAAGTTCCTGGGTTCAAATCTGGCCTCAGATACTTCTTAGCTGTATGACCCTGGGCAAGTCACATAACCTCATTTGCCTAGCCCTCATCACTCATCTGTCTTAGAACTGATACTAAGACAGAATGTAAGGGTTTAAAAAAGAAGAAGCTATGTGTGGCTTGTCTGTCAAATATACAAATCACATGCAACTTAGAAGGGCTAACAACTGATTAGGAAAGTCCACATCCAAAAATATCTTAGCACTTTAGAATAATAAATTTATCACCCAAGATGAAAGTGAATGTATTTAAAACTACATTTGAGGGGCAGCTGGGTAGCTCAGTGGATTTAGAGTCTGGCCTAGAGATGGGAGGTCCTAGGTTCAAATCTGGCCTCAGACACTTCCCAGCTGTGTGACCCTGGGCAAGTCACTTGACCCCCATTGCCCACCCTTACCACTCTTCCACCTAGTAGCCAATACAAAGAAGTTAAGGGTTTAAAAAAAAACTACATTTGAAGTGAAATCAGTTAGAAATGTTTGCCATTTACAATGCCAGTTCTGACTGATCTCCTTTGTTTTCTCCATCCTGCAAAATATTCTTAGACAGTTAAAATCATATGAATAATCAAACATCCTTGAAGACCAAAAGACTTATCAGGGTAGAGGGGGTGTCGTGAATGAATCGGGAGAGAGGAAGTTCCCTTTCTTTCCTTAGGTAGTGGTGACTTACTCTGGTAGGAGAGGGAAAGGATGGTATTGTGATTTAATTCTAAGAATATGAATCAGCTTTTTTTTGAAGCCTTTATGTTTCTGGCTCCACCACCAGATCATTCTGGGTCTCCGCTGAGTCACTACCTGAATGGAGCCCAGGAATTCATCTACATTCACCATGCATGTTTCTAAGTAGAGTTTTAATCTGGGGTGTCCTCTCATATTTCAGGTTTTTGAAACTTTTAAACATCTACGTATAATTTTCAGGTAATCTGGATTTACAACCAAAATGTCTTATTCCCCAATTATTTGGGACAAATAAGTGCATTTTCCACTTAATGTGATTATAGGAAACACATTTAGGTGCAAACAGCTTCTGGATAGGCAATAATTTCCAAGTGTTTAGCACATAATAATGATAGTTGGGGGCAGCTAGACAGTGGATAGAAACCTGGCCCTGGAGTTTGGAATTGTGAGTTTTAAAATTAAAAATCCAATATTCTAAGTATTATATTTAATAAAGTTTATTAATAATAAATAAAGTAAAAAGGTTAGCTAACTCAGCCTGGTCGTGAGAGAAGAGAGTTTGACAAGGAGGAGCTACAGCACTTATAAACAAAATGTGACCACACAAAGGTGGAGATGCAGGATAAGGGATGCCGGGCGATGAAAGGAATTCTGGAGGACGTAGTTCAAAAGGAACAAAATTCCATTTATACAGAATTCCTACCTCAGACACTTACTAGCTTTGTGATCTTGGGCAAGCCCTGCAACTACTGTTTGCCTCTGTTTCCTCATTCATAAAATGAGCTGAAAGAAATGGCAAACAACTCCAGTATCTTTGCCAAGAAAACCCCAAAAGGGAGTCACAAAGAGCCAGGCACAACCAAACAAGAACAACAAAACCCTCACTTTTTAAATGAGGAAATTTAGGCTAAAAAAGGTTGAATAATTTGCCTATGATCCCAGCTATTAAAAGTCTCAGGGAGGATTGAATCTTCTTAACTCCAAGCCTGGCATCCTATATACTACACAGCCTAATGGCTCAAATAATACTAGATAATACTTATATAGCTCCTTGTGATTTGTAAAAACTTTTACATGTTTTGTCTCATTCAATGCTCACAACAACCCTCAATGGGGAAAACAAAATGAGTTTAAGAGTCATCTACTTAGAGGCAGGATTTGAAACCTGGACTTTCCAATTCCAAGTCTATCACTGTCTTCATTTTATCCTTTCATTTTCCACATAATCCTTTAGAAAATTTAACTGCAGGACTGCTAGGTGGAAAAGTGAATAGAGCAGAGAACCAACCCTAGAGTGAGTTAGTAGGACCTAAGTTCAAATCTGACCTTGGAATTTTAGTAGCTGTGCGACCCCTTGTCAAGTTGCTTAACCCAGTTTTTCTCACCCTTTGCCCTTCTGTCTCAAGAGTTGTCACTAAGACAGAAGATAATAAGATAAGGGTTTGAACTTTAAAAAAAATGAAAAGGAGAATTAGCTCCATGACTTTAAAAATCAAAATTTAAGCAGAAAGACTTTTCTTTCTTACCTTACCCCCTCTCCTTAGATTAACTTTGAATTCACATCTTTGGGTAATAGTTGTTATTTTAGATAAAAGGAACATTTTCCGACCCAGCTTTACCTCTTAAGAATCTGTGTGATCTATGGGACATCATTTAACTTCTCAGTCTCTGCTTGTTCACTTATAAAATGAGAGATCTTGGGCTAAATGATAACCAAGGTCCTTCCCAGGTCTACAATTCTATTTTTCAAGGTACAGAAACACAAAGGGTCCTGGATAGCTTTTGCTGTGTGTTTGAGGGTGACTAAGCTGTTGGCTCTTCTTTGTTGGGTCCTCCTGCCCTAGAGTCACAGACAATGTCAGGCATGGTAGCACATGCCTATAATCCTACTGCTATAATTGCTGCTCCTGCCATATGCCTATAATTGCTGCTGCTGGAGGGCCGAGGCTAACAGACCCCTTGGGGTTTGGAAAGTCTGAGCTACCGTGTGTTAAACCAACCCGGCAACCACCATAGATCCAAATAGAAGATGGTCAAGTGGAGGGCCACAAGACTCCCGAAGGGGGAGCAAACTGATCCAGGATAGGAAAATGGCACAGCTTAAAGCTTCTAGACCAGACAGTATTAGAATCTTGCCTATTATTATGAGGACTTGGCTGTACTCATATAAAGGGGTGGGAGGTTTGAGGAAGGATCAAGGGGAGCCATTTAATAAATATCTGTTAAGCACATATAATATTCAAGGGTCCCAGAGATGAAAATGAATAATATCTGTCCTCAAAAAGCTTCTTTCAACTAGTAATTATTTACCCTTAAAAGACCATTATATTGGGAGTAGCTGGGTGGCTCAGTGGATTGAGAGCAAGACCTAGAGATGGGAGATGCTGGGTTCAAATTTAACCTCTGACACTTCCAAGCTATATGACTCTGGGCAAGTTACTTAACTCTAATTGCCTAGCCCTTATCTGTTCTTCTGTCTTAGAACTGATACTAAGAGAGAAGATAAGGGTTAACAAAGAAAACAAAACACACCATTGCAATATAGCTTGTGTGGGTTGATATTTTCTCCTTTCAGTCCCAGGATTTAGCCCCAAATTGTTCCTCTCACAAATTGTTCCAAGATATAAAAAGCTATATTGAGTTGACCTGGACACATGAGAGGTTGTTAGGTGTACCATGATAGACAAAATCATGGACCAAAATGGACTCATAAAAAAAAGGAGATGGAGAACACACTCACGGCCATCCCAGTATTGTGCTCCGAAGTCATATTGCCAATCATATCTGAGGAATCGTATCACAACCTCTCTGAGAAGTGAGATGATTATGAGATGATTAGATGGCTCTAATGAATAAAATTTATTCCTTTATCTTGTAAGATATGACTCTGTTCCTTCAATCAGTCATTCAATCAACAGGAATTCATCCAATATTTACTCTGTGCCAGTCCACTGTGCATCACTCTGGAGATGTAAAGGCAAAAGTGAAATAAGTAGTCCCTACTCTCAAGGCTCTTATAGTCTAATTGAGGAGACAGCACCATCATATATAACATCTCTAATAGGTCATTTGGAGTGAGGTTAGCCCTCTACAAGTTTGAGAGAATCAAGAAAGGCTTCTTAGACAGAACAGTTCTTTGAGCTGAGCTTTGAAAGAAGTGATTCAGGGATTCTAAAAAGGGGTGGTGAAGAGGGAAGTGTATTCTAGAGACCAAGCCAGACAAGTCTGGTCCCTACTCCACATGGCAAGTCTTCAGAAACGTAAAGACAGCTATTAGATTATTCCCATTCAAATCCTCCCTTTCTTGAGCTTGGTTCAGCCAGTTCCCATATGGCAGTGCCTTCAGCGCACCCGCCATTTTGGAAACATGAGCTTGTTGTCATCCTTTTTAAAATGAAGCACCAAGAAGTGAACGTGTAAGGCTTGGAGATCTTACCATAGTATTATCACCTCCCTGATCTCAAGAGCTGTGGATCTTCCTCAGGTTTTACCTTTTAGAGGATTTCAGGATCTCATTAAAGACTAAAGTACCCCCAACCAGGTTAGATCTCAGGAGGATGGAATTTTTGTAAGATCTAGAATCTTCTGTTTTTCTACACCATCCATTCACAACTCAGGGGGAATACTTCTTAGGCAGCGGAAGACCAAAATGACTACCAGAGGGTAGGTTTGGTCAGAATCCTTCACAAACAGCATCACTTTCAGGGGTTGAAGAGCCTTACCCAGGGGACTTTTCTCTTCAGCCTTCCTACCCATGTTTCCCAGTCAGCATCCCGATTCCTTCCTCGGTGGGAAAATTTTAATTTTAAGAGCCTTTGGAGGTAGGCTGGCTTATTCATTTTTTATTTCTTTCATATTTTAAACTTTCTTTGATTCATTCATCAAACAACAGTATTTGTTCCTTGCCTTGTACATCATTTCCAGCCTGAAGAGCCGAAAGTACATGTCTCGAGGCACCTGGGTAGCACAGTGGATAGAAAGCCAAGCCTGGAGTTGGGAGGACCTGGGTTCAAATTTAATTTCAAACACATCCTACCTGTGTGACCCTGGCCAAGTCACTTAACTCCAATTGCTTAGTCCCTGCTACTCTTCTGTCTTACAACTACCCTGCCCATCTTTAGATTTAATCTAATTATCACAGATTGATACTAAGAGAGAAGGTAAAGGTTTTAAAAAAAAAAGTCCATTCCGATAGTATATATAATACACATCTGTGGATAACACGTGGCAGTAATGAGTGTTTATGAAGCCTTCAATCTAAATCCCATTCAGAATTAATTGGTTCAAAATTTGGAAACAACCTTGCATTGGGTTACTCTAATTTGCTAGCACTTGAGGGAAAACACTATTTTAACATTCAAGAGACTGGGGGGAAATAGATTGAAAAGATGATGAAGAATTCTTGGATATCAAAGGACTCCTGACAATGTTTTGGCTCATACAAATCAGAAATGAATTGCTGAAAATTCTCTTCCTGTAATTGTGATTGTTTAAAACATTAATAGAGGCTCTATGTATTTGGCCAAATGGTTTGGAATGAGTAGGGAAAGGGCTGCTGGCAGGCTCACAGAAGAACCAAAATTCCACCAGGTTTCCTCTGTCTCCTTTCCTTTGTCCAGGCCCAGGCCCGAGGCTGGACTACAAAGGAGAAAATGCTCCCCCACACAGAATTTCTAGCCTGGCTCCCCCAGGCTGACCCTGGTCTTTTATCCCCACAGTTCTCTTTGTCTCTCACTCATCATGGCTAAGCCAATGGATGTCCTTTCCAATCAGTTGGCATGGAAACACCTAGTGAGCTTTCTTGACTGGAAGGACTCTCTGTTTTCAGTGGAAATGGAACAGAATCCGCTGTACTTCCATTTTGCCTCCCTTCTTGGCCATTAAGGGGAAAATTTACTTCTCTATGACTGTTCATCCTAATGTCATTTATAGAGCTCTTTAATCAATCTGCAAGCATTTATTAAGTGTCTACTATGTAGTGGGGATGCAAAGACAAAAAAGAAACTATCTGTGCTCTTAACTTTTCATAGGAGAGGTTTACAAAATGTTTTATTTATATCACCTCATTGACATTTTTCCTATGTTCTTGAGAAGGAGACTAAGGCTCAGAAAGCAACTTTCTCCAGGAAACACAGCTAAGAAATGTATAAAGCATTAGTTAAATACATGTCTTCCTGGATGCAGCTGGATAGTTCAGTGGATTGAGAGTCAGACCCAGAGACAGGAGGTCCTGGTTCAAATTTGATCTCAGACACTTCCTACCTGGGTGACCCTGGGCAAGTCACTTAACCTCCATTGCCTAGCCCTTACCACTCTTCTGCCTTAGAACCAAACCCAGTATTGATTCTAAGATGGAAGGTAAGAGTTTAAAAAAATTAAATAATTAAAAAATATACATGTCTTCCTGATCTTAGGGGTAGCCAAGGTGGCACAATAGATAGAGCTCTGGGCCTGGAGTGAGGAAGATTTGAGTTCAAATCTGACCTTAGATACTTTTACTAGCTATATGACTCTGGACAAGTCATTTAACCCTTTTTTGCCTCAGTTTCTTCATCTGTAAAATAAGCTAGGAGGAAATGGCAAACCAGTCCTGTATCTGTGCCAAGGAAACCCCCAATGGGATCATAAAGAGTCAAACATGACTAAAAAACAATATAACTTCCTGATTTTAGGTCTAATATGCCCTACACTTTGGCACATTGCTTCTTTCTTCCTTCCTTCCTTCCTTTTTTTTTTTTTTTTTTTTTTTTAATCCTTACAATACCATGTATTGGTTCCAAGGCAAAAGAGTGGTAAGGGCTAGGCAATGGGGTTTAAGTGACTTGCTAGGAAGTGTCTGAGACCAGATTTGAAGGCAGGACCTCCCATCTCAGGGCCTGGTTCTCAATCCATTGGGCCCTCTGTTTCTTTCATTTTAACAGCATTATTGTATTTGTAACACTGGTAATTTTTCTCTAGATATTAAATCAACCATTTTTCTGTTACAAAAATCAACATGTAAAGCCCAACAGCAATATAATGGCCCTTCGCATTCACAGGATTCCATCCTCTTCTGCTACTATAGTAGAGTTTATACTAAATAAAAGGGCAAAATACAATCCTAGTCACTCAGAGAATCCACTGAGGAAAATTACCAAAGTTAGTCAGTCAGTAAGGATTTATTCAAGGCTGCTAAATTCTGGGGATATGAAGGAAGACAAAAGACAATCCCTTCCCTTAAGGAGCTCACCAATCTAAGCAGGGAGATGACAAGCAAAAATATTTACTGACAAGCTATGTGTAGGATAAATAGGAAATGATGGGGAAAGGATTAAATTAATTTAATTTTAATAATATTTAATAAATATGATAAAATAATTTAAGTAATTGAAATTGAATTTTTAAAAAAGAACTAAAAAGGATTAGAAAAAACTTTCTGTAGATGGTGGGATTTTAACTGAGACTTGAAGGAATCTAGGGAAAGCCAGAAGATGAGAAAAGGAAGAGCATTCAAGGCATGGAGGACAGTCGGAAAGGTCCAGAGATGCTATTTGTGTAATAGCAAGCATCCCTTGGATGGGACATCTAGGCAGAAGTTTGGCTCTCTGCTTTAACTCTAAATCTCTAGCCATGTCCTAGCCTTTATATGGTTGAGGAAAAAATTCAGCTGGCTAGGGAATGTCCAGATAAAGAAGTAAGCAGTGTATATAGGATCATTTCTGTTGATCGATAGGCACAAGGAGAGGAAATCCAGGCAAGAGCAGATCTTTTCTTGTTATTTTCCTCAGTCCTTGAAGAACTAGACAAAAATATCCTTGATTTTTTTTTCCATATCTGTCATAGCTCATTCCTACATTCTTCCTTTTCCCTTCAGCTCCGTGCCACCAATTTTTGACTCTCCGTTCCTTCTTGTCTGTTGTCAATCATTCAAATCCTTGGGTTCCAAATTGACTTTTTTAATAAAACCTGAAAGCTATCTCTTCAATCAGTTTGAATATACTTCCCGCCAGACATCAGTCCATTTCATCCAGTGGCTTTTTGAGACTTTTTGTTGTTCGGTTATTTTAAGTCATATCCATTCTCTTCATGACCCCATTTGAGGTTTTCTTGGCAGATAGTAGAGTGGTTTGGCATTTCCTTCTCTTTTACAGATGAGGAAACTGAGGCAAGCAGGACAAAATGGCTTGCCCAGGATCACAAAGCTAGTATCTGAGACCAGATTCCAATTCCAGATAATGAATATTCCTGGCTCTAGGCCTGGCACTTTATCAACTTTGCCACTGAGCTGCCCATTTCTAAGACTTACAAACTGGTTAAAAACAACAACTTTTCACATAGTCCAAATTCTTTAATTATCTCAATAGAGTTGCTTTGGCCTTGTTTAGAACCTTGAGTGATTTAATTGAGAAGTCCTATTTACCTTTAATTATTGAGGTAGATATTTAAAGACAGTTGGTGGTATAGTGGATAGAATACCAGGCCTGTTATTCTGCTTCCAACTTCCAAAACCCACTTCCAACAAGTATTGGACACTTACTAGCTATATAATGGTAAGCAAGTATCTCTTAGCCTCAGCTTTTTTATCTGTTAGCCACAGGAGTTGGATTCCATAACCTTCAAAGTTCTCTTCCATCTCTTTACTTAAAAATCTATGGCATAGACCATTCACTTATTCTTTTGGATCAGTGTTTCAATATCTTATTAAAAAGTAAACAAAGGGTGAAATATTCAAAGTATGCTGAAAGGAAAGCAATTAACCTTCAGCATAAAGCATGTAGTGTATTTTTACAATTTTCTTTCCTATTTAGTGAGCTAGATGAAAAGGAAAAGATAGATGATCTCTTTCCTTCTTTCTCTATTTTTATGGTCTAGTCACACATAAAACTCTCAGAATTAATGAAGGGATTCTGTACTTGAGCTAGGTATCTGGGTAAATACAAAATGAATCTTCTTTGTCTTGGGCTTCAAAAAAGGAAATCAAAGATAGTCAACAGGTCTGGCTAAAGCAAACTGGGAGTTTCTCTAATCTAGCCACTGGCTGGATTTTCAGTCCTAGAGAATTTTAAAGTGGCAGCTTATCCAAACGATTAGGATGATATTGAATCTAAGCGTGATTGGGATCATTTTGAGTATTTCTGATCTCCTTGGCTTATTCTTTAAGAGGCTAAGTTTGTTTTTGTTTTGTTTTGTTTTGTTTTGCTTTAAGACCTCTTTCCAACTTGAACCATTTCCTTCAACTTTAAGTATTCAATTGGGTTTAAGATTTCCATTTCACCAAAGAAAAGAAGTCTTCCAGAATTAAAAATACTCAGAGATTGTTAAATATGGAAGAGATGTTATGGATCATTGAGTTAATCCACCCCCAAAACACACACACACACACACACACACACACACACACACACACACACAC
>NC_058132.1:108383384-108396250 GCF_016433145.1 Gracilinanus agilis | reverse complement strand
CTCTCCCCCCATCCTCTCCTTCCTTCTCCCCTTCCTTGCTCTTCTCTGTTTCTTTCCCCTTTCTTTTCTGTCTCCCCTCCCCACTTCCCCTCTCACTCTTCCCTCCTCCCCACTTCTCACCCTCTTTCTTTCTCTTCCCACTCTCACTTTCCCTTCCCCCTCTCTTTTCCCCCACCTCTCTTCTCCCTGTCTCCCTTTTCCCTCTCTCCCCTCACTCTTCTCTCTCTCTCTCTCTCCACAGATTCTTTCTTTAAAATAATATTTTATTCTCCTGAGATGCTCTTGCATCTTTCTCAGATGACCCTCATCTGCCCTTTTCCAGAGTGACTAGGCAAATACATTTAATGTCACCATCTGTTCTTATTGCTAAAAAGTCAAATTTTTATTAGCTTCTCTTTGAGTTAAATTTTCCATGCCATTTTGGCTTTGTCCTATCTGCCCTCCCCAAATATATTTCTGGATCACCCCTTGGCTCTTGCAGTCTAATGAGATGGGCCCAAAGAGTATAAAATCAGTGCACTATTAGGCAGTAAAACATAATTAGAGAGGAAAATGATTTTTTAAAAATTCATGTATTCCAAAACCAAACACCAATCAATGTTTATTGGATTACCTCCCATTATATATTATCTAAGCAGACCTTCCCTATTGATAGCAGGGATGATCGACTGTTGGCTACATTTAAAAGTGGAGCACATTGATTCACTCAGAAATGACTTAGTAAGTGCTTTCTGCTTTCAGAGTCCTGTGGTCAGCCCTGGTCTAGTACAAATTTTCCATCCTTTCCCTGTCCACCTTCAAGAAATACATAATTTATATAACCTACCCTAGAGAGTTAAACTTGAAGTCAGGAAGAGCTGACCTTGGGAAGTTCACTTCATTTCTATCTGCCTCAGTTTTCTCATCTGTAAAAGAGGCATGAAAATTGCATCTCCCTCATTGCTGTGAGGATTAAATGAATAATATTTGTAAAGTGATTTGTAAACCTTCAAAACACTGTATAAGTGCCATCTATTATCCTCACCATTATTATTATTATTATCATTAGCTGAAGGTTGGACAAATAAATGAGTGTGCTTTAGTGATAGCCCCAGATACCATATAGAATGTTTAAAGAAGTATGTAGTCTGTCGACTATCACAGTGCAGCAATATTGGGTCCTAAAAGAGGTCTTGATTTTCCACTGACTTCATTACCAAATTAAATTCTGACCCTGGGATTATTATATGACGCCTCTTAGCATGGAGGAGCGCAAAGAATGCTAGCTTTAATAGAAGAAATCCTCAGTTCCAGTTCTCCCACCAATACTTGCTGGTGGACCATAAGCCATTCACTCAAACCTCAATAAGCATCCATTTTCTCATTAGTAAAATGGTAAAAATGATACTGAAAAGAATCAGAATGACCCAATGAATAGAAAAATGTTCCTGGAGTCAGAATGACTTGAACTCTGGACCTGCTCCACTGATTATATGACCCTAGGTAAGTCACTTAACTGCCCAATATAGACCCCAGACGACTGTCTTAATACTTTCATTACCTGTCTCACAGGGCTTTTTATTGTGAGGAGCCAATGTGATAATACATATAATGAGTTATATGAATGTCAGTAATTATTATTAGATTAAGCCTTAATTTAGTTTTTTAAACCTATTATACAGTAAAGAGTCATAAATGTGATTGTGTGCCTACAGGTAAAATCATAATTAATTAAAAGACTTCAGTTTTAAGCTCCATGAAAGCAGAGGCCATCTTTATAGCTCCCTCTGTGCCTAGCACAGTGCCTGGCTCATAAAACTTGCTTGATGCATATTTGCCGAATTAAAATGAACCCACTTGAATTGCAAAGAATAGTTAACTAATCCATGAGTGACGTACCTGTGTATATTTGCATTAGGAGCCTAGCTTTATACCAGGAAATACAAGGAAGGTGAAATTGAAACACGCTTGGAAATTCATGTGTAGATTTATGGTCAGAAATGGCTGAAGTTTTATCTTTCTGAAATAAGATTAAACTCTGTGGAAGAAGTGAATTCACAGGAGAATGATTTTTTTAGATTAATTTTTTTATTGAGAGAATTTATTTTAAACCATAAACTCAGAGCAGTATTTCTAATTTCACAGATAGAAACATCCTCTACATTTTGGGTTGGCAGGCTTCCATCAACTCCAGCTCCCCTCATCAATTCCTTTTATGACCTGGTCCATTCGTACCTTTCCAGCCTTCTTTTACCTTACTTGCCTTTGCAATCCAGTTCACTGCTTTGGATTGACCATTGGCGCTGAACTCCTCACCCAAAGCGCTCCATTTCCCAACTTTGAATATTTTTGCTGGCTGCCCCCCGTGTCTGGCACGTTCTCCCTCATCACTGCTATCTAGTAGCTTCTCTGGCTTCCTAAAGGACAGGGTTTGAAAGTCATAGCTTATGTCTGACCTGCGAGAAACATTTCCTACTCCTCTTTAATCATAGTGCTTTATTCTGAGATTACATACTGTAAATGCCTTGTTTGTACATATTATTTCCCATGTTAGATGGTGAGATCCTGAAGAAAAAAGGATGGGATGATTTGGCCTTTCTTTGTTTCTTAGAATCCTAGTGTCTGGCAGTATGGTAGGCACTTAATAAATTCTTACTGACTGATAAAGTAAGTGCGTTTATAAATTCTTGTTGAGGGCGGCTCAGTTGACAGAAACCTAGATAGAGTCAGGAGCAAGTGGGTTCCAATTTGACCTTTAATACTTTCTAGCTGGGCAAGTTCCTTAACCCCAATTGCCTATCTCTTTCCAACCTTCTGCCTTGAAACCTTATAGATTCTAAGGTAGAAGGTAAGGTTCTAAAAAATAAATTAATTCTAGTTGGATGATTGACTCAATGGACCCCAAAGTGTGGGACAAGGAAATACCCACAACTCTTCTTAAGGTCCTCTTAGCTTAACATATTAACTGTTGCCATTGCAGGTTCAATATATCCTGACTTGGCATAAGAAATTAAATAGGAATTTGGGGGGAGTTTTGCAGAAGTCCCAGATGACTTGCGAAGGTGGTTGGCAAATGGCACAAAGTTTAGAAACTCAGAAATGCATATTTAACCCAAAATTTACAATAAGGTATTATACACACCCTATAAAAGAAAAAGAACAAATTCAGACTTCTTTGGCATGAAGGGTCAAAAATTTTTATGCAGATTTTGTGATGTAGAAGAGATAATGTTAGCATGATCCAGGGAATAACACACACACACAGAAACATTCTACCCATTTGTGGAAATGCCTCCATTCCTTCAAGGTCCAATTTAGTTGATATTTCCCTTTTTAAAAAAAAATGATTTTTTTCATAGAACAGATCATTTTTTTTTCTCACTTCAAGGCCATTAGTGAATGGGAATGTTTAGAGCTTCATGGATTTAATCCATTACCAAAATTAAGCATTTCTACCTTTACAATAGTTCTCATATACACCCTCTTCTTATCACTACCATGTTGTCACCCTAGATCAGGTCTTAGTTATCACCCACCTGGATGATTAGAGTAACCTTTTTTTTTTTTTTTTTTTTTTTTTTAAACACTTACCTTCTGTCTTGGACAATAATGTGTATTGGCTCCAAGGCAGAAGGGTGGTAAGGGTAGGCAATGGGGGTGAAGTGACTTGCCCAGGGTCACACAGCATGGAAGTGTCTGAGGCTGGATTTGAACCTAGGACCTCCCGTCTCTAGGCCTGGCTCTCAATCCACTGAGCTACCCAGCTGCCCCCCAACCATTTTTTTAAAACCCTTACCTTCTTTAGAATAGATATTAAGTATTGGTTCCAAGGCAGAAGAAGGGTAAGGGCCAGGCAAATGGGTTTAAGAAAGCCTGGAATTCCAAGTGGTAGAGATAAGGAGGGAGAGCAGGTATGGAGACAGGTGTTGGAGTGTTCTGTGTACAGATGGCCAGAGTAGGAAAAGGGTAGCAACATACAAGAATCCTGAAAAAGTAAGAAGAATATTATAAAGAGTGTTCCATTTCTAACAGAAGAACTTACACTTAGTAGTTGAGACAATAAGGAGCTGGTAAAGTTTGTGGAACGGTTGTGGTCAGGCCAGAGCAACAGGAAAGCCAATGTGGCAGCTTTGTGGCATATAGATTGGAATAGAGAGAGACTTGAGACAACAAAACCAAAAACAAAGTTATCCCTGGAGTCCAGATAAGAGGAGAGGAAGAAATGATGGTGGCTGAGTGAGTAGAGAGAATGGAAAACATTCAGGACATGTTGTTAAGATAGAAAGGACAAGAATGGATATAATGGATATAAAGAACTTCAATCTACATTTTTCATTTGTTTTAAGGATAGTCATGCATTTTTATCAAAAACCCTGGGGAGCTTGTTATTTTGTGTACATTTCTAAACAATTGGCCTTTGTCCAATGAATTTGAAGAGAACATTTGATTTAATTGTCACAGGATTTCTAGGAGGTAATCAGAATGGTTTATATCTTACAGATGGAAAGAGTGGGACCCAAAGAGATTTAGGGATCTGTCCAATATCAGACAATAAGTTAATATTAAAGTTCAACAGGAACAGATATCTCCTCTACATTCTTCTTATGAAGTAGCCATGCAGTTAATTAACTCAAAGATTCCAGTGACAGAGAAACATACTACCTTCTAAGGTAGCTCATTCTATTTTTGGACATTGTTGGGACTAAAATCACACCTGGCTTCCAGTACAATGCCTTTTTTTTTTTTTTTTGGAAGAAAGAAAAGGATGGAAGGAAGAAAGGAAGGAAGGAAGGAAAGAAAGTGAGAAAGAAGGAAGGAAGGAAGAAAAAAAAGAAAAAAGAAAGAAAAAGAAAGTGTAAGGTCACCTTGTTGGAGGGTTGGGCAATAAATTTTATTAAGTTGCTTCAAAACTTGATGGATGATTTGCTGGATTCCAACTGTGTTTGATGAGATTTGCATCACAGAAAAACATTACTTTTAAAGGTTTGGCTCCCATGCTTTCTTGAAACTAAACCATAAACTTCCTAAAGTGTACCCATGTGTTAACTTGATAAATGTCCCTAAAAAAGATAGAATCTCCTGTGAATCAAGGAAGAAGTTTCAAATAGTCTCAGAGTGAATATAAACATTCTCCTGTTTATACATTATTAATGTATTTGGACTGAAGCCCTTCATAGTGTTTGTATTGCTTTTTTTTATATAATGCAATAGTCTCTTTAGCTCTTGCTCATAAAATTCTGATCATCTGGGCATCAACAAATTTATGAATACTTCATTGCTAAGCCAATATGATGAGTTATTTATTTTGATATATTGACATGTACAGCCATTGACACTGGAGATTTTAGAGATGAGCAACTCAGAGGCTTTGAATGCAGTGTCTGAATTTTTTCAAGGTCAAGATGTGACATGAATTACAAGTATGAGGGGGTCTGAGGAGGAATTTTCTTTGGAAATGGACACAGTAATATAGGTATCAGTTTAATGTACAATCATAGAAAATGGAAATTTAAAAGTATGCCTTCTTTAAGGCAGTGTGTATTTCCTCAGGTTCCAATGGATGGGGAGCAGGAAGGGTCTCAGAGATAGTTACCTACTTCAACTTATTTAAATTTTATGCAATTCAACTCAACACAACAGATATCTGTTAAGAACCTTCAATATACAGACCACAGTGCTAGGAATTAGATGAGAAATAAATTATTTATTAAGATGTCCTTATCTTCATGGTCCTTTATGTCTAGAAGGTCTACATAGCATATATTTAGATAACTATAATATGGAATGTGTAATAAGGACGCAGTTAGTTGGAAGCAGCTGTGGTTCTGAGGTTAAGAGTACTGGGTCTGGAGTCAGGAAGACCCGAGTTCAAATTCAGGCTCATGTGCCTCCTAGCCCTGTGACTTTGGTCAAGTCACTTAAGCTCTGATTGTCTGGCAAAGGGATCCACTGAAGAAGGAAATGGCAAACCACTCCAGTTTCCTTGCCAAGAAGAACCTCAAGGCTCCATGGAGTCCGAAAGAGATAGACAGATTGAACAATAACAACGTAGTCACTCAACATGCATTTATTAAGTACCTACTATGGGTCAGATCTCACAACATGAAAATTGCCACATGCAGATCAATAGAGGGAAGCTCTAGCATGAACAGGGATTTAAAGAAGCTTCTTGCAGAAGATAGGATTTTAACAGAATCAGGAAGCCAATAAGAAAGAGAGGAGGAGGGAGAGAATCCCAAGCATGGAGGATAGCCAGTGAAATTGCCCAATTTCCCACCTGGCTGCTCTTCTGAACTTCATGATCTCCAGAAACTCATCATTTTGCAAGATGAAATCGCCTCTCCCAGGCTACAGAACTTCATCATCTCCTGTGCCAGATAAATTCTTCCTCCCTCCCTTTAGCTTCTTTAGTTGTTGTTTTTTTTTTGTTTTTAACTCTTACTTTCTGCCTTAGAATCAATAGTAAGTATCAGTTCCAAGGCAGAAGAACAGTAAGGACTAGGTGATTAGTGTTAAGTGACTTGCCCAGGGTCACATAGCTACTAAGTGTCTTACTACTTACTAATGGAACTGATAGACAAATTCTTCTAATAGAGTTTAAGATATGGCTAGCACTAGGCTATCCTAATTCTCTTCCTTACTTATAGATCAACATGATTCCGAGAGACCCTTGACTTCATGAATCATGTCCTTCTGAAGACCTTTTACATGAGGGCAGTTTGTCTAGCAACACAAGGACACAAGGGAGAGACCAAAAACTCATACAAATGGATAGGTAGTGTGGAAGCATACATACCCAAACCTTCTGTTTACATTTCATTTTTACATTACATTACACTGTGATTCCACTTAAATCAATACTGAAATTCCAAGGACAAGACATTTTTTGGAAACAAATCCAAAAATAAGAGTTCTGGGAAGAACCCTGAAGTCCCTGAAAATAGGATTATGATTATGCTAATTCCCTCCTCCACAATCATGGTCATTTAATTAATCCAGTTATCACTATCTGCCCTAAACCAGTTGAAGCAAATCAAAAATCCTAATCTAGACTATACAGTAGGGCAATATTTCCTGGGATACATTCCAAGGCCTGTCCTGACTGGCTGAAGCCAAGAAATACTTGCTGACCCCATGTACATATGTTCCCTCTCCCCATTCCTACCCCTTGGGTCAAAGCTTTATAGCCTCCCCCATTCCTCCCCTGCCCCTCCAGCAAAAAACAAAACAAAACTTTTTAAAAGTTAAAACATTTTAAGTGACATTGAAGGCAGAAGAAACCATTCCACCTGAGCAAACTACTACCAGGAGAAGCAAAACCAGGTTAAGGGGACCCTTTGATATAACCTTGTTTTAATTTTTCCCTAAAATCTTGCTTTTTATCTTGAACATTATAAATTATAAGTGGAAATGGCTTAGATGAAAGATAATTCCAACAAGGAAGAAACTCCATTCGCTCTCTTTCTCTCCCTTCTTCTCACTTTCTTTGTGCTTAAATAAATAATCAAATTTTCTGCAACAAACTTGTACTGAACAAGTTTTTCTTCTATGGTAGAAAAGAAACTCAAGCTTGAGACATGAGTGATTTGTTGGGATTCTTCAAAGCCTGAAGTTTTTCATAGGGATTCTTTGGCCATTCAAAGATTCAGCAAACATATCTCCCTGTGGAATGCTAGAGGAAGTAGCCATACATACCTCATTACCAGATCACCAGAATAAGACTTCCCTCTTTTATATTCCTGAGTTTAGATATGATAGAAAGAATGGCGCTGTCAGTGGTGCTGCTATGAAGGATTCTACTAATGTCTCCTGACCTCTCACTCCCAACATTCTTTGATCTCCCAAAGAAAGGAGAAAAACTGGGAAAGTAGTTAGGAGGCAAACTCAAGAATGGGGTTGGAACTGGCTTGTGTAACTTGGGTAAGGACTAGATAATCTCAAAGGTCCCTTCCAAATCGAATGGCTCTGGTTTTAGTACCCAATCATTCTTGAGGTAGGCACCATCTCTACCATCACATTGGAGATTTCTATTACCCATGTACTACTGTACCTGTACCATTGTCTGGCACACAGGATTTAACATGAAAAAAAATGTCCCCAAGGTCATTCCCCCAAGGGGATAACAATTACAAATAAAAAAAGAAAAACAGGGAGACAGAAAATTCCCAATGCTATCTATACACACTTCCTCTGCCAAAAGTTCTCAGCTTGCTCTCTTTACTTCTTACATGGGAAAAACTTTACATGAAGGAGTCATGTAGTAACCCAGGTTTAGACCTGTTTGATACCTCAGAGGCCATCTCGTCCAATAGCCCCATTTTGTAGATGAAAAAAACTGAGGCATTATGGTGTTTCTGAGTAGCTTAGCTATTTACTACTTGTATGACTTTCACTCTAGACCTAATTTTATTCATCAGTAAGGTGAGAGATTTGGACTAGCTAATCTTCAAATGGAGTACCAGATGCAAAATGTTATATGAGCTATAGAATTGTAGTTCACAAAAGAGATCAGAGTACCATAGATAGGGAAAGGGGTTCAGAAGCCTTTTAGTTCAACCCCCTTACTTTGCAAGTGAGGAAATTGAGCCCCAAAAGGTTTGAGTGGCTTACCCAAGGTAACACAGATCAGCATGGAGGCAGAATTGGAACCCAAGGCCTTTGACTCCAAAGCCATTACTTTTCTCCCATACTTAAGATGCCTTCTAGATAGCAACCAGAATTGAAATCTTGAGCAAGACTGTAAGTGGAGAGAACAGATTTTTTAAAAAAGAGAGACACACAAGCCTGAGGAACAGTTCACCTTTTTTCAAAATGTAATAATAATAATAAATAGTTGAAACTTATATAGTGTTTACCCCATGCCAGGAACCATGCTAAGTACTTCACAATTATTATCTTATTTGGACCTTATGACAACTTTGGGAGGCGAATGGTATCAGTAACCCCATTTTACACATGAGAAAACTGAGGCAACAGTGGTTAAATGACTTGTCCACAGTCACACTGCTAGTAAGTGTCTGAGGCCAAAATTGGATTCAGGTCTTCCTGACCCCAGATCTATTTCATCAGCTAGCTGTTCCATACAAAATATATAAGCATACTTTGTCATCATCTACTACAAATAAACAATGATCTGCTACAAATATGGCTTTATTCTGTGTAGGGAAATAATGGATAACAATAAATTCTGTCTAGACACTCATCCATTATGCAAAGTGTAACTGGAGTGCATGTGAGTCAAAAATCAAATACATCTTCTATAATGGCTAATTTTTCATGTACTAAATAATTAGCCACATTGAAGAGCATGGTGAAGAGTTCACAAGACAGCTAATTGAACTTGGTAAGCTGGGACATGGCATTCATTAGCAGAAACGATGATCCTGGCCTTAGAAATAGGCAGTTTATATATTGCATCTGGCAGGGGCTTATTCATGGCTCCTGGGCTCTTGTTAATCCTTTTCCAGTGTTGTGCTGAAAGAGGGATTGCCTTGGATCCTCCCCAGCCCTACCAGGTGTAGAGGAACCCGGGAGACATGGCTGGCCAAGAAGGGTTTGTGGTCAGGAGTCTTCCAGAGTTGGAGAGCTCTGACAAACTCTTTGTGGCTTTATGGAGTGGAGAAGTGGGGTTGGAGAGGGAGCAAAGGCTGAAGCCAGGAAAGAGGGCAAAGGCAAGGGGTAAGGGGCAGGCAAGCCAACTGGAAAGTCAAAGAATTTAATAAGCAGGACGGTCAGGCATTGATCCCATTGGAAGGACTCTAGTTGAATAAGCCAACAGGCATTTATTGGGCTTGCTCCATGCAAAGCACTATGCTAAAGCTGGAGGTCTACAGAGAAAGGCAGAAAGAGCATCCTTGCCCTCAAGGGGAAAGAAGACCTACAAACAACTGTGAACACACAAAATGTAAACAGAGTCATTAAGAAATAAGACCAGAGGAAAAGCACCACCCTGGATGGGGGACTCAGGGAAATGCCTCCTTGACAAAGTGGGGTTTGTGTTGAGTTTTGAAAGAAGTTAGAAACACCAAGAAGAAGTGGAAGTGAGGGATACCTATGGGAGCTGATATATCCGTGGTTTAGGAAAACTATTTGGATATCATCTAATTGCTGGATGGATTGGAGGGTAAAGTCCTGAGGAAGAGAAACCAAATAAAAGAAGGCTGTTGTAATAGTCCAGGGAAAAGGGGATTAGGGTCTCCACAAGGATAATTCCAGTGCAATATCCAAAAATAATGACAATAGGATGGAGAATATAGGGGAAACTCTTTAAAAAAAAATAGACCTTGGAGAGGGGGCAGCTGGGTACCTCAATGGATTGAGAACTAGACCTAGAGACAGGAGGTCCTGGGTTCAAATCTGGCTTCAGATACTTCCTAGCTCCGTGATCCTGGGAAAGTCACTTAACTCCCATTGCCTAGTCCAGTGAGGGGCAACCTTTTGAGCTTGGTGTGTCAAAATTCACCAAAAAAGCGAGCATAACTTGGGCGGTGTGTCACTTTGAGAAAAAGAAAAACATAGCTTCATGATATTTGTAATTTAAATAACAAAAATATATAATTGTAATATATAACTGTATTTAATAAATCAAAATAGGTAAATTAATAAAGGTAGAATTGTCATCTATAGTGCACAGAGTGTCTACACTACACTACAGCACATGTTTCATCCTCAGCATGCAGCCCTGTATATGACTGCATGTATCATCAAAAATGGCTACATGGGCCAGTGCCGACACGTGTGTCATAGGTTTGCCAGCACTGGCCTAGTCCTTACCACTCTTCTGCCTTGGAACCAATATATAGTATTGATTCCAAGGCAGAAGGTAAGAGTTTAAAAAAATAGACGTAAGAGCTCATTAAAAAAGAGGTAGTTTGGGGGCAGCTGGGTAGCTCAGTGGATTGAGAGTCAGGCCTAGAGACAGGAGGTCCTAGGTTTAAATCTGGCCTCAGACACTTCCCAGCTGTGTGACCCTGGGCAAGTCACTTGACCCCCATTGCCTACCCTTACCACTCTTCCACCTATAAGTCAATACACAGAAGCTAAGGGTTTAAAATTAAAAAAAAAAAAAAAAGAGGTAGTTTGGTCTATTTTTGAAGTGTAGCCACCCTTACACATTTCTGTTGCTAAAGGGCCTCACTACAATTACAGATCAGTGGAATGCTTGATATTTGGATAATTATAACAATTTTGGCACATCAAATAATGGCTACATTATATTCATTGTACTGTGTTTATTAAACCAAGGCAATGCGAATATAAAATTTTGAGACAATTCAAGAATATTAGACACTACACAGACCTACATGATTTAGTCCTACTCCTTTTTATAAATAGGGAGATTGAGGAATTGCTTGTCAGCTCTGGGAGGGGGGAGGGAATAGAGGAGGGAGAGAACACTAATCATATAATCATGGAAAAATATTTTTTAAAAAATAAATTTAAAACAAACAAAAAAATAAGAAATGAGACTGAGGTCCAGATAAGGGAGATTATGTAAGGGTGAAAAAGGAGTTTTATGGGTTCAATATATTAAAAGATGGTTGCCAGAGGATGGAACTATTATCAATCCTCAATTAAGAATAATCTCAAGTCAAAATTGACTTTTATGGTGATTTATTTACAATTAGGAAGGTTGAAGGTAGGGAAATTGAGAGAGAGAAACTCTGGCCCCGGGCAGACCAGGTAAGAAGTTAGAGGCCCAGCAGAGGGGCACAAAGGTTAATTAAACAAGGCTTCTAGCCACAAGGTCTTTTACAATTAGAGCGGCAAGAGAGGCCTCCCTGAGGGTAGAGCCTCCAGAAACCCCAAGGGAAGAGAAAGAGAATGACTTGACAAGGTAGCTAAGACATAGAATTCAAAACTAAAATTTTTTGACTCTCTTGCCTCCAGGATACTTAAAGAAATTATTTGGGCCCTGCACTTATAGAGGGCAGCTTACTTTCCAGAAAAATATACATTCTTATACATATAAATGACATAGAGAAATGAGAGTGATGATTTAACACTTCAAATACACAACTTTTTTTTTTTTTCAAAGAAAAGACAAAGGAACACTGGGGATTTATCTTCTGGTCTTTTACTTGTAGGATGCTATGAAGTGCATGGGGAAGATTGTCTTACTGAGGGAAAGGAAGTACCATAGCATTATTGATGATGAACAAATACAGCTGGAGAGATCTGCCCTAAAATGTTGACTTTGTAGAGAATTGACTCATGGGAGACAATGTCTTCAGAAAAGCTAGAATTCAAGTCTTTAGGATCTTGCTTTGTATTCTGACTCTCCAATTTACTTTTTTTTTTTTTTTAAACCTTTGCTTTCAGTCTTAAGAACAACTCTAAGACAGAAGAACAGTAAGGGATAGACTAAAAGGGTTAAGTGACTTTCCCAGGATCACACAACTATGAAGTGTCTGAGGCCAGATTTGAATAGAGGTCCTCCCAACTCCAGGCCTGGCCCTCTATCTATTGTGCCACCTTGCTTCTCCCTCCCACTGACTTTTTTTTTTTTCACAATTATTTAATTTTATTTATTTATTTTTTAAACCCTTACCTTCCATTTTAGAATTGATTCTAAGTATAGGTTCCATGTCAGGAGAGCAATAAGGACTAGGCAGCTGGGGTTAAGTGACTTGCCTGGGGCCACATAGCTAAGAAGTGACTGAGACCATATTTGAATCCCACTGACTTTTTTTTTTTTAAATTTAAACATTTATTAATAATCATTTTAACATGGTTACATGATTCATGCTCCTACTTTCCCCTTCGCCCCCCGCACTCCCCCCACCCATGGCTGATGCACATTTCCACTAGTTTTGTCATGTGTCCTTGATCAAGACCTATTTCCAAATTGTTGGTAGTTGCATTGGTGTGGTAGTTTCGAGTCCACA
>NC_058132.1:108367388-108383087 GCF_016433145.1 Gracilinanus agilis | reverse complement strand
GTAGGGTGTGAGATGTTGATCTAGACCTAATCTCTCCCATATTGTTTTCCAAATTTCCCAGCAGTTTTTGTCAAATAGTGGATTCATGTCCCAAAAGTTGGGTTCTTTGGGTTTATCATACACTGTCTTGCTGATGTCATTTACCCCAAGTCTATTCCACTGATCCTCCTCTCTATCTCTAATCCCATTGACTTTTAATCTAACTTCCACCAAGTTATTTCCCTTGACTAAAAGTCTTAGTTTCCTTCCATGTTATGAGATTTGTTTAAATAAGATGATGTCCAAAGTCTCTTCAATATCCTATGTATGAGTTCTATATGAAATGATTTGTCATAACAGTGATAAAACACCAAACTTAGAGCAAGAAAACTTGAGTCCAAATCCTTTTCCTGGCTCTAACTCTCTGTTGTGTGACTTATTTCAACTCTCTGGGCTTTGTTTCCTTATCTGTAAAATGGGGATAACAATTATCTTGCTAACTTCTTCACTGGGAGGTTATAAAGAAAACTCTTAAAAGCACTATAGAAGTACAAATTATCATAATTATTATTATGCCAAATTTTCTTCCTTTTCAAAAATGCCCCATTAAGCATGCACCATCCTGTCCTCTTCTAAAGGCATATCCTTTGAAAGATGACTTTGTTTGAGGCAAATTAATTCTCACTTTAGAATAATAACATCCAGTCCCAATGGGCAGAGTGGTTTTATGAAAAGAACTCTGAACAAGGAGTTCCAAGACCTGGACTCCAAGGGTTACTCTGCCCTCTACCAGTTGTATGATTCTGGGCAAGCCACATCAGCTCTTCATGCCTCAGTTTCCTCCTGTGAGCAATAATATCTGCCCTTTTCAGTCTTGCTGGGCTGTTGTAAGAATCATCAAGAGGATGCTTTGACAAGTTCTTTTTATTGTGATTATTTCCATTTTATTCTCAATTTTACAGACACTTCTTTTCATTCGGCCCATCTCACAAATGGTGCAGAGGAATCCTAGTGAGTTTCTTTGAATATGCTCTAATGTGTTATCATTCTGTGCATTTAAGTTGGCTTTATTGAGCCATCCAAGCTCATCTGCAGCCAGTTTCAGAGAGAAGAGACAGAAAGAACTCTTGCTTTATCAGGTTCCTTGTTTGTCCCAGCATCCTCCTGTAGGGTGACAAGGAAAGGAGCCATTGTGTTCAGGGATGGCAATTATTACCTGAAATCAACACTATTCAACTCTACAGATACCTCCTAGGCACAAGACTAAGAACTGGAACTTTAAAGAGGAACAACTGTCAAAGTCTGGGCATAAGGCAGTGGAACAGAATATTACATTGGGAATAGGGAAATATAGGTTCAAATCCCAAGTCTGACCCTTGTGTGACATAAGCCTCAGTTTCCTCATCTTTAAAATGTGAGTGTAAGATTAGGTGACCTAGAAGTTCCCTTCCTGCTCTAAATGAGCCTTTGAAGAGTTCAGAAGCTAATAGAAGCAAGGCATACAAAAATAGGTTTAATTCTTTTCCCTGGTAGAATAATACTCCAATTCATTCTTAATCAATTTATTTATTAAAGCCATTCTCAACCCTACCAAGAAAAGTCATTCATTCATCAATTTGATTCAATCCAGCATTTATTAAGTTGGGAGTGAGAGGACTGGCTAACCATTGTTCTAGGTTGAGGAAGAGGAAGGGTCAATTTTATCATTTTTTAGTCATGTCCACTCTAAGTGGGGACAGCTAGGTGATACAGTGGCTAGAGTATTGGGTCTGGAGTCAGGAAGATTCATCTTTCTGAGTTCAAATCTGGCTTCAGACACTTTCTAGCTGTAGGATTCTGAGCTAGCCACTTAACCCTGTTTGCCTCAGTTTCTTTATCTGTAAAGTGAGCTGGAGAAGGAAATGGAAAACCACTCTAATATTTTTGCCCAAAAAAATCCAAATAGAGTTATGAAGAGTCATATATGACTGGAACAACTGATCAACTAACCCTTCTCCATCTGATTTTACAGATAAGAAAACTGAGGCAAACAGGATTAAATGACTTGCCTGAGGTCTCACAGGTACCAAGTGTCTGAGGCCAAATTTGAACTCAGGAAGATAAGTCTTTCTGACTCCAAGCTCTGCATGCTACCATTAGACAACATCTATGCAAAAATAATTGAATAGGAAGGCAATGCTGTACAGTGAAAAAGGAACTATGTAGGGAATCAGGACCAGGATTCAAATCCCACTTTGCTTCTATGTGATATTGGGAAAGACATATCATCTTCTGTTTATCAATTTCATGATTTATAAAATGATTGAGTGAAACTAGAGCAGGGGTGATGACAGCCTGAATTAATTGTTGTGACTGTGAATAAAGAGAAGAGGACATATTTAAGAAACATTGTAGAGGCAGAAATGACCAGGTTTAGCGACTGACTGGATATATGGAGTCAATGAGAGTGAGAAATCAAGGATGAACCCTAGATTGTGTACCTGGCTGATAGGGAGGTACTCTGTGCATACACTTTATACCCTCATTATCACCATAATCATGATCAGATTGTGGTATCAAATAATATGAATCTTGGAGGTTCATGAATGTCACTGAGTCACAGAATGGTCTTGTAATTTCTTCATTCATTTTGGTTTTTTTTCTCCTTTTAAATTAATGACTATTTTTTTAACTTCACAATCATTTCTCAATACACCTGACCCTCACTGAACCATCCTTTATAACAAAGGAAAAACTGTTACACAAAACCTACCAAGAAAGCTACTACATCATGCCAAAGAAATGGAAATTGAGGGGATGTCCATCAATTGGGAATCACCTGAACAAATTGTGGTACATGTTAGTGATGGAATACTATTGTGCTATAAGAAATGATAAGCAAGATGATTTCAGGAAAAGCTGAAAAGATCTTCAGGAACTGATACAGAGCGAAATAAACAGAACTGGGAGAACACTGTACACAATAACAATAACTATACACAATTGGATGATGATTATCTGTGAAAACCTGGCTACTCTCAGCAATGCAATGATCTGGGACAATCTTATCACAGGGAATGCTATCCACCTCCAGGGAAAGAACTGTTGGAGTCGTCTCTCACATCAGTGTATTTATGGTTTTATTTTGGGGTTTTGGTTATGTATGAGTTTGTTCTTACAACAGTGACCAATATGGAAGTGGGCTTTGTATGATAATAAAAATAAAATTAAAAACAAAAAAAAGCTACTACATCAGACAGCTTATAAAACATCCCACTCCTCTTGTCCCGCAATTCTTTTCCAAGAGGAGGAGTGCATATTTCACTCTCTGTTTTTTGGGGGACAAATGTTGTTCATTGCAATTAAAATGAATTCAGCTGAATTTTAAAGTAGATCTCTTTGGCTTATTATTACCATAGCCATTGTATATATTTTTCTTTTTGTTTTCCATCACTTCATTCAGACCTTCCCATATTTCTCTGAATTCCTAATATTCACTTCTTAACAGTACAATAATATTCAATTATATTCATGTATGTGTCATAAAGAGGTAAGAGACTTGGGAGCAGGCAGGAAGAAATGATATATTTTCCCCTTGATTTATTATTATTATTATTATTTTGCCCAGAAACAGTTTAACTAGTTCCTTTCTATGAGAGCTCTCCAGGAAATGAATAAATAGCAAGGATTCCATCAAAACTCCCAATAGCAGTGAGCATCAATTATAGAAAGAAAGATTTAAAGAATGATTGCAAGTGAATCTGGTCAATCATTCAAAATCACATTAACCTCAAATGAGATTAAAAAGTAGATTAGTGGGGCGTTTTGGCTTTTGTTTTGCTTCTGAATCATGAATATAACTAATGAATTTTGTATTAAAAACCTTGGATCATCTTACTTGGGTTAAAATAATAAGGCTTAATGCTCAAAGTATTTACTTATTGGTTTATTCATTTATTGAATGAATAATATTATTATTATAATTACATATTATATTAATATAATTATTATATTATTTATTGAGCACTCATTATATGTTTTGCATATTGTTTCTCCCATTAAATGTCAGCATTTATTAGGGCAGAGACTATGTTTTTGCCCTTTGTGTATTCCCAGGCCTAGTACAGTGTTTAACACATTTTTTTTTTTTTTTTTTTTATCCTGGGACTCCATTCTAGGAGCATAGGGCCACAACCAGTAGGCAATGGGTCGCTCAGGGTCACCCAGCTGGGAAGTGTCTGAGCCCCGATTTGAACCTAGGACCTTTCGTCTCCAGGCCTGGCTCTCAATCCACTGAGCTAGCCCAGCTGCCCCTACTTTAGGTTGCAGTTTCTTTAGCAGATGTAGTTTTTACAGGGTGGGGTTGCTAGCCCCACGCCCAACCCTCCTCCTTTTTCATCTGGGCTAGGGACCACCTTCCTTAGCCCAGGAGTGGTAAGGGTGGGCGATAGGGGTCAAGTGACTTGCCCAAGGTTACACAGCTGGAAGTGTCCGAGGCCGGACTTGAACCTAGGACCTCCAGTCTCTAGGCCTGGCTCTCAATCCACTGAGCCACCCAGCTGCCCACATAGTCGGCACTTAATAGATTCTCATTGACTGACTATGGAACATGCTGTCTGTGATAAATGCAGTGTGATAAAAAGAAGGCTAAAACATAGTCTCTGGCTTAAGGAAGTTTTCAGGCTGGTAGGAAAGATAAAAGAAAAAGAAAAAACTATCATGCACAGCAAAATGCCAATGTAAGACATTTATTAAGCACCTCCTGTATGCCAGGAACTGTGCTAAGCATTTGGAAATACAATCAAAGACCACAAACACAGTTCTTCTTCTCAAGGATCTCACAATCTAATAATGCAGGAGAGAGCAGTCAAGTAACCATGTATGAATGATATGTAGGAGATATGTTGGACATAAACTGGGAAAGCTCTAACATTAAGGGACATGAGGGAAGGCTTCTTATGGAAGAAGGGATTTTTGCAGCATAATATTTTCTTAAAATACTTGACCCCCCACTGAAACAACCTTTATAACAACAACAACAACAAAAAAAAAAAAAACAGGCAAAACCTCCCAACAAAGCTACATCATCTGATAGCTTATAAAACATCCCACTCCTCTTGTCCCACAGTTCTTTTCCAAGAGGAGGAGCACATATTTCATTCTCTGTTCTTTAGGGCCAAAGTTGTTCATTGCAATTAATATGAATTCAGCTGAATTTTAAGCTAGTTCTCTTTGGCATTATCACAGATAGCGAGACTTGAAGATAGCTAAGAGGCAGAGCTGAGGAGGGAGAGAATTCCAGGCATGAGGAGAGCCAGTTTTCAAAAGCACAGAGTTGGAAGAAGTAGTGTCTTTCTATCAAAGGATAGAAAGGAGGTCAATATCACCGGATCTCAGAGTATATGGAAGGGATTATGGTTTATAATAACTAAAAAGGAAAGAAAGAGCCAGATTATAAAGGAAATGAAAAGCCAAACAGAGGATTTTTATTTTATTTTTTTTCCCAATTGCATGTAAAAACAATCTTAACATTCATTTGTATAATCTTTGAGTTCCAAATTCTTTTCCTCCCACTTTCTTTCCCCATCCCTAAGGTGGGAACAGTTTGTTAGGTTGTACATATGCAATCATGTAAAACATATTTCCATATTAGTCATGTTGTGAAAGAAAACACAGGCAAAAAAAAGCATGAAAAAAATAAAGAAAATGAAAAATAACATCCTTTGATCTGCAAACTCCATCAGTTCTTTTTCTGGAGGTGGATAGCATTTTTCACCATAGGTTCTTCAGAATGTTCTTGGATCATTGTATTTGTGAAAATAGCAAAATCTCCCTATCAGTAGCTTATACAGTGTTCATTTAAAGAGGACAAAGTACCCTTTTTAACACATTTGCTTAAGATCCAGCATTTAAATGTATAGCCTTCAGATCCAATTTTTCAATCTTATATACCATTTTGCCTTAATACAACTGGGATATCTCTGCCCAAATGGAGCTCCCAAATGCATTGAAATGAAAGATAATCAAAAGTCCCAAGTCATTCTCTCTGGTACTTGTGCCATCTGAATATAATATATTTGACTGCTTTTGGTGGCTTTGAAAATACCCTGGACACCCTGTGTTCTATCTGAAGATGGCAGTCAGGCTTCCTAATGGCTCTTGGAGTTTTACCAAACAACCAAATAAAGCCCAGCTATCAGTAACCACAGCAGATGAGTATTATGAGGAGAAGGAAATGTAGGCAAAAAAGAATATTAACTGGTGAGACCAGAGTCCTTTACCCAGAGATTCCGCTCTCTTTTTCTCCATACTCAATCATGTCTTACCCTATTGAAGCTATTGAAGGCTGGTATCAACCACTGCCACCACTTCTCAATTAACCCAGTCTACCTCCACAGACATCCCAACTCTTTCTTAATAGGCCCTTTCCCCCCAAAGAAGTCTTTATGTATATTTAAAGGAAGGAAAATAAGGCTTTCTACAAATTGGGGAAAATCCTACAAACTCTTATTACTATCCCAAAGTAAAATGGGCTGCTTTAGATGTGGTGGGTTTCCTCTTCATTGGTATTCATAGCAGCATTTATAGAGTAATTTGAGATTAACAAAGCATTTTACATATATTATCTCCTTGGAACCTCATAACAGTTCAGGAAGGAAGGTGCTATTATTATCCCTATTTTCAGATAAGGAAGTGGAGGCCAAGATATCATCAGTGATTTCATATGGTTGACATAAGTAGTAAGTGTCTGAGGGTAGGATTTGAATTCAGGTCTTTCTGATTCTAAGATCAATACTATCCATTGTATCACCCACTGCCTCAAAAAGAAACTTGCTGAATATGTCATAATGGAAATTCTTTCATGCTTATTGGATGGACTAGGTGATCCCTGAGGTCCCCTCTAACTCTGAGATTTTCTGATTTTGTTAACAATACTACACCTGCAGGAAAAAATATCCCCAGTCATCTTCAAGAGTATGATTGTTTTGCAGAATGCTAGAATGTCAGAATAAGAAAATGCTTCAGAATTTGGCATAGACCAATACCTCATGCCATATACCAAGATAAAGTCAAAACGGACATGTGCTAGAGGAGCACAAAATAGTTTACCCGTCAGACTAATGCATAAGGGAAGAATTTAGTTCAAAACAAGACACAGAGAACATTATGAAATGTAAAAAAAATAACCATGACTACATTAAATTAAAGTTTCTGCATAAACAAAAGCAATGTAACCAAGATTAAAAGACAAACAACAAACTGGGAAAAAATCTTTATAACAAGTCTCTGACAAAACCTTCATTTCTCAAATACATAGAGAACTGAGTCAACTCTATGAAAATACATAGCATTTCCCACTTGAAAATGGTCAAAGGTTCTGAATAGGCAAATCTCAAATGAAGAAGTTAAAACTATATGAAAAAGTGCTACAAATCACTATTTTAAAAATAGTACCTACCTGGTCATTTGCTGGGAAGATTGAATGAGATAACGTGTATAAAGTGCTTTGCAAACTTTAGTGTTTAAGAGATGCTAGCTATTATCATCATCATTATTACTGAGGAGCTCACCAGCTCCTATGGGTTCAGATGTTATTTCTTCAGAGTACCCCAAACTATATATTCAGCCCAAATTGCTCCCTTGAACTGGTCCATCTAAATCACTATTGATTAGAGAAATGCACATTAAAACAACTCTGAGGTACCATCTCACACCCATCAGACTGGCTAACATGACAAAAATGGAAAACGATAAATGCTGAAGGGGAAATGGGAAAATTGGTATACTAATACACTGCCAGTGAGAACTGATAAAACCATTTTGTAGAGCAATCTGGAACAATGCCCAAAGGGCCATAAAAGTTCACATACCCTTTGACCCAGCAATACTACTATTGGGTTTGTATCTCTAAGAGATTAAAGATAAGGGGAAAGAGCCTAGCTGTACAAAAATATTTATAGCAGATCTTTTCATGGTGGCAAAGAACTGGAAGCTGAAGGGATGTCCATCCATTGGTGAAGAGCTGAGCAAGTTGGGGTACATGTTTGTAATGGAATAAATGACAAACAAAATGATTACAAAAAAAACCTGGAAAGACTTTTATGAAGTGATGAAAACAGAAGTGAGTACACAGTAATAACAATAATGTATGTCAATCAACTGTGAATAATTTAATTATTATCAGCAAGGCAAGGATCTAGGGCAACTTCAAGGGACCCACAACAAAAAAGATTATGCACTTCCATAAAAGGAACAAATGGAGTCTGAATGCAAATTGAAACATGCTATTTTTACTTAATTTCCTCTGTGAATTTTTTCTAGTGTAAGCAATTTATGCAATCTTTCATAACATGACAAACTTGGAAATATGCATCACATATGATAATATGTGTACAACTTATATCATAATACCTGCCTTCTTAGGGAGGGGGATGGAGATAAGATGGAGAGAGATAACATGGGTTGCAAAATGTCAAAAAAACAAATATTAAAAAATTGTTTTGGCACATAATCTGGAAAAAATAAAATCTCTTTTAAAAAGAAAGTGCTCCAGAGACCATCTAGTCTGCCCTTTCCTTAGCAGAAATTCCCCATACAGCAATTTTGAAGAGTAGACACCTAATCTTTGCTTAGAGATCTTCAGATAGAGAAAATAAACCATATCCCAAGGCATCCCATTCTCCTTTGAAAAAGCTTTAATTATCAAGAAGCCTTTCCTTATGAATCCAACTTTATTCTTTGACTCTTCCATTCCTTGATTCTAAGTCTGACTTCTTGTGCTAAGTAAAATAGCCAACCCCTCTAATCCAAATCCTTCCAGTATTCAGAGAGCAAACAGGTACTCCCTCTGCCCAGACCTGTGCCAAATCTTCTCTCTCAAGGCTAAATATGATGCCTATTTCTTTCTATTGTAACATGATCTTCATTCCCCTTTTCATCTTGATTGCCCTCCTCTGAACCCTCTCCAGAACATTTTTCCACAAAGCTCAGTCACTGGTCAGTGTTCCATAGGAGTTAATGGTATGACAAAGGACATAAATGGCCATTTGGTTGATCCTCCTTTTTTTTTACCGATGAGGGCAATCAATGACATCTAGAAAAGACAGCTGAGTTTTCCAAAGCCCCACAGGGAATAAGTAGTGGAGTCAGGAATCAAACTTGGCACAAACTTGAAAGCAAATGAGGTGCTCTTTCTGCTGCCCCAGAGTTGCTGGCCTGATGCAAAGCATCTGTTTCCCCCTTCCCTGAGACAGGCCCAACATTTAAGCAAATCTCACTTGCCCTAAATTCCTCTGCCATGTTCTAACTCTTCATCCTGAAGCTTCACTCCAACCTTGGAATTCACACAAAGGAAGTAGCTCCCCCAACTCCATCCCAACCCTGAGGTCTCTCTCCATCTGGTTGGAGAGTTCCTCCCATTTAAGGTCTACATTTAAGATCAAACCAGCTATGTCTTATTCCTCTCTTGTTATTGTTGTTTTTTGGTCATTTCATTTGAGTCTTTGTGACTCCACTGAGGGTTTTGTTGGCAAAGATCCTGGAATGGTTTGCCATTTCCTTCTCTAGCTCATTTTATAGATGAAGAAATTGAAGCAAACAAGGTTAAGTAGCTTGCCAAGAATCACCCAGCTAGTAAGTGTCTGAGGCCAGGTTTGAACTCAAGAAGATGAGTCTTCCTGACTCCAGACTTGGCACCATATGCACTGTGACACCTAAGGTGCCTCTGATTATTCAACAAAGTTCCTTTTCTGGACCTCAGTTTCCTTACTCATAAATGAGAGGCTTGGAATAGACTATCTTATTTATCCCTACTCCCTCATAGTTCTTTGGATCATAAATTTAGAGATTTATCTAAAGATAAACCTAATATCTAAGATCCAAGGAGATCATTCAGTTCAATCACCTCATTTTGCAGATGAGAAAACTGAGGCCTGGAAAGGGTCAATGACTGCCTAAAGTCAGAAAGTTTGCATTTGACCTTACACATGGTGGGTTTTATTCAGTCAGTGTTTATAAAATGAAGGAAGGAAGGGATAAATTATGTAAGCCTAGACTCTTGAGGGCAATGGTATCAAACATAAATGGAAACAAGGATGATCACTGAACCATATATAAGGATAACTGTATGATAGTACATATGAACCATATCTAAGTATTATTGTATTTTCATTTTGTTTAATATTTCCATTTCCATGTAATCTGGTTCGAGCAACACTTGGTCTTGTTGTGGGCCATGCATTGGACACTTTTCCTCTAAGGCAAGAACCAAAGCAAGAGAGATAATTTTTGCAAATTCTAAATAGTGAATGGAAGAACTTAAAGTGGCAGAAATATATTATTATTTCGTGAACTGTAGGAAGCACAGTAGGTTTCAGACAGAATGAAAATGTAAAACAATTGTGGCATTTTGCTTCTTTGTGATATGTACCACCCTTAAGGCAAAACATATTGTACTAATAATAAATGCTTCCCACATTGTCTCATTTTACTTATAATGAAGAAAATGTTTATCCTTGCTATTTAAGGAGGAGGAGAGCTTCTTATCTACCAGCCAGCAGCCTTGAAATCTATTTTTAATTCTGTCAACATTTTGCTTTAAGGGGAAAAAAGTCCCCTCATTTTAGCATCTCAAGGAAAGGGGGGACTTCCACAAATATTGACATTTGTCAAATTCTAGTAATGACCAACAAAGAAAGATACTATATAATTTAAGAAATCATTTTTCTATGGCACCTTAAGGCTTAAAAAGGTTTTCCTTATGACGCTGACAATTATTACCATTCTCATTTTATAGATAAGAAACTAAGGACCAGTCAGCACCAATAGTCATCAGAATGCTGAAGTGGGGACCAGTCAATAGTCAACAAGCATTTCTTCCTTCCTTCCTTCCTTCCTTCCTTCCTTCCTTCCTTCCTTCCTTCCTTCTTTCCTTCCTTCCTTCCACTCCTACCTTCCATCTTAGTATTGATTCTAAGGCAGAAGAGTGGTAAGGGCTAGGCAATAGAGTTTAAGTGATTTGTCCAGACCCCACCCCAGGAAGTGTCTGAGGACAGATTTGAACCCAGGACATCCCCTCTAGGCCTGGTTCTCAATCTACTGAGCTACCCAGCTGCCCCCAATTTGAGTTAAATCTTGAAGAAATCCAGGCTAGCCATTAAGGAAAGGTGAGGGAGGAGGGCAATCCAGGAATGCCAGTACAAAGGCAGTGACTCAGGAAATGGAAGTGTATTATGAAAGGAACACCAGGATGGTCAGTGTCACTGGATTTAGAGTTTGTTAGTCTTGTATAAGAAGATTGGAAAGATAGGAAAGGACCAGGTTGTAAAGGGCTTTATAAACCAGAGAGAGGATTTTATATTTGGTCCTTGAGGAAATAAGGAATTTATTGAGTGGAGGATCAGTGGGAGAAATGGTGGTAGCATGATATGACTCATTCTTTTTTGTTTGTTTGTTTGTTTGTTACATCAAAATACCCAGTTAACTCCTTCCCTTCTCCCCATTAGAGGAGGCATCATTTGACTAGAAGATATGTATTATAAAAATTTGTCTCACTGATTTCTACTTATCAATTCTTTCCCCGGAGGTGGATGAATGCAAGTTTTTCTTCAAAAATATTTCTGTTGCTGTATGTAATTTTTAAAGATTTTATAAGGTCAAACTGTTTACTTCTCAGATGGGAAAATGACATATTTAAAACCTTAAGAATTGTATTTTCAGTTGGGTGGTTTGAAGCAGCATATATAGACTCATTCTTCAGGAAGATATTAAAGGTTTTTCAGCCCTAATGAAAAATGCAGAGAATCATAGAATTAATGATTTACAGGGGATTTCAGAGGTCATCTTGTTGAACCACCTGCCTGATAAATAAATCCAATCTCCTACATCCCCAAGCAACTCCCTTTACTGTCTCTGCAGTAAAGCCTCCTGTTATTGAGAACTCACTTCCTGACAAGGTAATCCATTCTATTTTTAGACAGCTCAAACTCTTAGCAAGTTCTTCCTTATATTATTAAACTGAAACCTGCCTTTCTGTAACTTACATCTGTTTATCAGATTTTCCTTTTCAATCAACTAACAAACACTTACTGAGCACCTATGCCAGGATCTGAGAACACAGGCAAAAAAATGAAAGAGTTTCTGCTTTTAGGAAACTGGCTTTTCCCTGAAGCCACAACAAATGTCTATTCACTCTCTCATCTAACAGCTCTTCGCATGTTTTGTGATAGCTATCATCTTCCACTCCATGACTTTTTAAAAATTCTGTTTAATGTCAAAGTAATTAAACTTGAAATTATTAAAAGTTTAATACAAGATAATATTCCACTCATTTTTTATGGATTCTCTATATGCTGCTATGTGGGCATGTTTCTTCTGCTAAAAAGCAAGTTCTTGGACTGTTTCCTTTTTTGCCTTCATAGCTATGATATCTCACCTCACTGTGGTACATTTTGGGAAAATATCACCAAGGGTCACACAGAACAGGCCGGCATGAATGGGCTGTCATCTCTATCTTCAGATGATATTTCCAAATCAGTGAGATCACAGATACATCTAAATATCCTAGAACTGAATGCTTAGAACTTAGAGCTTAGTACATAATAAATGTATGTTGATTGACTAATGCCCTCAATTTACTAAATCAGGGAACTGAGCCAATATATTATAGAAACATAATCAAGAATAAGGGTTGGGGGACAACTGGGTAGCTCAGTGGATTGAGAGCCAGACCTAGAGACGAGAGGTCCTAGGTTCAAATCTGGACTCAGAAACTTCCCAGCTATGTGACCCGGAGCAAGTCACTTGACCACCACTCCCCACCCCCCCATTGCCTACCCTTACCACTCTTTTGCCTTGGAGCCAATACATAGTGTTGACTCCAAGACAGAAGGTAAGGGTTTAAAAAAAAAAAAAGAATAAGGGTTGGGGAAGCCAGGTAGTACAGTGAATAGAATGCCAGGCATGGGGTTGGGAGCACCTGGATTCATATCTGGCCTCATACACTTCCTAGCTGTGTAACCCTGGGCAAGTCACTTAATCCTTGCTTAGCCCTTATCAATCTTGTGCCTTGGAACCAATATTTAGTATCAATTTAAAGACTGAAAGGAAGAGTTTAAAAAAGAAGAGGAAATATAAGAGGGAAGGTAAAGGTTTAAAAGAAAAAGAATAAAACTTCATTCAAAAAGGTTTTATCCAAATAATGCAGCGTGGTAGAGTGTTAGACTTTGATTCAAGAAAAAAGGATTTAACTCCTACATTTGACACCTGGGACAGATCATTTCCCATCTGTAGAGACTTCTTTTCCTGAAATCAAATCTGGCCTCAGATACGTACTAGCTGTGTGATCCTAGGAAAGTCACTCAACCGTTTCCCTCAGTTTCCTCATCTGTAAAATGAGCTGGAAAAGGAAATGGCAAACCATCCCAGTATCTTTGCCAAGAAAATCCCAGACGAGGTCATGAAGAGTCAGACACAAGTGAAGTGACTGAATAACAACAAAAAGTGAAAATAGTAATTCTTTTACACTGTCTACTCTAAATAGAGATAAAGGACTTGGAAGCAGGAAGAAAAGCATGAGTCATGTTCTGAGGAGAGGAAAGGCCAAAGAGTAGCTAAGTTTGGCTATAAAATAGAATGCATGAAAGAGAATAAAATGCATAATACTTGATAGGTAAGTTGGTGCCAAATTTTAGAGAATTTCAAATACTAAGTAAAAGAGATTGAAATTTACTCAGTAGATAATAGGGAGCCAATGATGTTTCTTGAGCACTAGAGTAACATGAAGAGAGAGAGATGTGTATGTACAAATATACATTATTCATATATAATAGGAAAAATATATTTTGGATTGTAGCAAGTGTATAGATATTGTAGCAATAGATGGAGCCTTGTCAAATGAATAAATTGTATCATAGACTAGAGGATTAGAAATCAATGGGTCTCAAACTATATAAGCAATTTTTCCTTTCCTCTCCTCTCCTCTCCTCTCCTCTCCTCTCCTCTCCTGTCCTTTCCTTTCATTTCCTTTCTTCTTTACCTTTCATCTTAGAATCAATACTATGTATTAGTTCCAAAGGCAGATGAACATTAAGGATTAGGCAATGGGGGGGGGGGGTTAAGTAATTAGCCAGGGTCACACAGCTAGGAAGTGTCTGAGGCCAGATTTGAACCCAGGATCTTCCATCTCTAAGCCTGGCTCTCAATCCTCTGAGCTACCTAGCTGCCCCCAAAGCAATTTTTCAAAGATGGAAACAGCTAATGTGCATTTTAATGTGCAAGAGAGCTGCGTTGCCCTTATGACAGGCTGTGACACAACTTAAATATGAATAGAAATGAATGAAATTCCTGACATCTCAGTTTTAAGTGACTTTAAAAAAGGTGACAAATAATCATCTGTGGGAGGAAAAGCCTCTTGCCTGATAAATGGCATAGGAGAGCAGGGTCTTATTTGACAAGGAGGCACTGGAGGTAGTGACAATTTCTTCAAAGCAAAAGACAGCTCGTCTGCTAAGCTCTAGAGGGGCAGGAGAGTGCAGTAGAATGCGGGCAGGGTTTGGAGTCCCAGTTCTGCCAATTACATGTGTAAAATGGGGGCAGTGGTAGGAGAAAGACAGACAGTGAGACACAGAGAGGGAGTAAGGGAGGGAGAGAAAGACAGAGGGAGACCCTGGGCAGATTTCAAGTTCTGTGAACAGGGATTGTCTTGTTTTTGACTTTGTGTCTCTAGGACCTGCCACCTTACTTGGAACCTACTAGATACTTCAAACATTCAATTAATATGTAGGTAATTATTAAGCACTTTCTGTGTGCCAGATACTGATATACAACTCTTAAAAATGAGACTGTTCTTCAAGTAATATATTCTAATATATTTTAGTAAGTGACGTGCACTCAGAAATAAGTAAATCGAACTGTAAAGGCCCCTTTCCCCAAAATACCATTCTGATAAAGATGGAAATAGGTATTTTATAACAACACATGTACAGCCTGTATCTTATTACCTGCCATCTAGGGAGGATACATGGAACACAAAATGTCAGAAAATGACTAGTAAAAATTATATTGACAAAATGCCACTATGGGGAGGGCACTAGAAAGGCTGTCTGAAGGAAATAACACTTCAACCAAGCCTTGAGAAACAACAGAGCAGTGCAGTGGATTGAGTACTAGGTGAGTCAGGAAGACTTGAGTTCAGATCCAGCCTTAGACATATACTAGCAGTGTGATTTTTTTTTTAACATTTATTAATAATCATTTTTAACATGGTTACATGATTCATGCTCCTACTTTCCCCTTCACCCCCCGCACTCCTCCCACCCATGGCTGATGCACATTTCCACTGGTTTTGTCATGTGTCCTTGATCAAGACCAATTTCCCAATTGTTGGTGGTTGCATTGGTGTGGTAGTTTCGAGTCCACACCCTCAATCATGTCCGCCCCGACCCATGCGTTCAAGCAGTTGCTTTTCTTATATGTTTCCTCTCCTGCAGTCCTTCCTCTGAATGTGGGTAACATTCTTTACCATAAATCCCTCAGAATTGTCCTGGGTCATTGCATTGCTGCTGGTACAGAAGCCCATTACATTCGATTTTACCACAGTATATCAGTCTCTGTGTATAGAGTTCTTCTGGCTCTGCTCCTTTCGCTCTGCATCAGTTCCCGGAGGTCTCTCCAGTTCGCCTGGAACTCCTCCAGTTTATTATTCCTTTTAGCACAATAGTATTCCATCACCCGCATATACCA
>NC_058132.1:108352177-108362397 GCF_016433145.1 Gracilinanus agilis | reverse complement strand
CAGTACCATACTGTTTTGATGACTGCTGCTTTATAGTATAGTTTAATATCTGGTACTGCTAGGCCCCCTTCCTTCACATTTTTTTTCATTATTTCCCTTGATATTCTTGATCTTTTGTTATTCCAAATGAAATTTGTTATAGTTTTTTCTAATTCAGTAAAGAAGTTTTTTGGTAGCTTGATAGGTATGGCGCTAAATAGGTAAATTAATTTGGGTAGAATTGTCATTTTTATTATGTTAGCTCGACCTACCCATGAGCAATCAATGGCTTTCCAATTGTTTAGATCCAGTTTTATTTGTTTGGAAAGTGTTTTGTAGTTATTTTCATATAATTGCTATGTTTGTTTTGGTAGATAGATTCCTAAGTATTTTATATTGTCTAGGGTGATTTTAAATGGTGTTTCTCTTTCTACTTCTTGCTGCTCTAGTGTGTTGGAAATGTATAGAAATGCTGATGATTTATGTGCATTTATTTTGTATCCTACTCCCTAAGAAATAGCAGTGTGATTTTGAGAAAGTTACCTAAGCTCTGTCTGGCAGAGTTTCCTTGCCTATAAAACAAGGATAATCATAACACCTTTCTTAGAGGGTTATTGTGAGGATCAAATGAGATTATATTATAGGTATGTCTGCTTTGTTAACCTTAAAGTACCATATAAATACTAGCTATTATTATTATTATTAATTATGGCTACTATTGTTATTGTTCAATCAATCATGTCCAAATCTTCATGACCCTATTTGAGGTTTTCTTTCCAAGGATACTGGTTGCCATTTCCTTGTCCAGCTTTACAGATAGGAAACTGAGGCAAGACTTGCCCAAGGTCACACAGTGTCTAAGATTGGATTTGAAGTTTGGATTCTTGACCCCAGGTCTGGCACTGTATCCACTGTGCCACCTAGCGCTCCCCCTGATGATGACGACTACGATGACGACAACGACTACTACTTCTCCTTCTCCTTCTCCTTCTCCTTCTCCTTCTCCTTCTCCTTCTCCTTCTCCTTCTCCTCCTTCTTCTACTGCTACTGCTGCTGCTACTTCTACTACTACTATTGCTGCTGCTGTTGCTACTACTTCCACTGTTACTTGTTCAATTGAAGCAAAGTCATTTCATCTTTTGGAAGCTCAGTTAGCATCTGTAAAATAGGACTAACAATATGTATACTCCCCACCTCAAAAAGTTAGTGTCAAGAAGACATTTTGCAAACCTTAAAGCACAATATGCATGTGAACTCTCAGGGTAACATAGATTTCAAGCAGGAAGGAATCCCAGAGGCCAATGAGTCTACATCCCTCATTTTTCATATAAGGAAGCAGACGAGGAGGTAATATGACTTGCTCATTATCACCATCATCTACTGTAATGAATCTAAGCCTGAGGTTCACCTCTCTCTGAACTGGGCCAGTTTTCTAAAGATTTTACCGCCCTTTGAAGGCAAAGACAGGGAACCTTCTTCTTTGGGCCCATGGTATTGTTTTTCCTCTACTCCCAGACCTTCCGTGATCAGTGAACTTCCCTCCTTGAGACTCTGAATCCCCTTCCCTTCTTTGGTTCTTGGCCCTGCCTGTTTCCCTTTCTTCAGAGATCCTTGGAACCACACTGGTCACTAAATACTGGTACCACATCTGAAAGCCTTTGTCTCTCCTTTGTTCCCTCTTTCCCTTCTTTCCCATATCTAACATGCTCTGCTTATATAACTGTGTGTCCTTGAGTTTGTTTATTTCCAAGAGGAAAAAGACTGTATAAAGTCAGAAATAATTCATTGAGCTAAAATACTTAATTGGTATAAAAGGGAGCCTGCTGATTCCAAGCTAGCCAGTAACTTTACCTCCTTATTTAACTCTTCCCAAGAGTTCCCTAAGCTTGGTTGACCAAGGAGGCCCTCTCAAGCTTATACGTGAATACAAACAAATGACATTTCAGCAAGTTTCCTTGGGGATCTCAGCACCTCAAAAATCAAATGCCACATATTCCTGAGACCAGACAAAAGGAAGCACTACCCTCAAACCTACTTGCTTCACATATTTGCAAAGTTGGAGTTGGGTCTTAACCACAGACCTGACTCCAAAGAAAGGTTTCTTTTAGGAGCAACTGGATGGCTCAATGGATTGAGAGTCAGGCCTAGAGGCATGAGGTCCTAGGTTCAAATCTGGCAGATACTTCCCAGCGGTGTGACCCCAGGCAAGTCACTTAACCCCCATTGTCTAACCCTTACCACTCTTCTGCCTTGGAACCAAAAAAAAAGGGAGGTTCCTTCCATGGACCAGTAGAATGGGGTGTTCAAGGAGTTGATGGCAACTCTGCTGTGAGGACTTGTTGAGCCCTTTGCAGGGCTGCTTGTCCAACTTTGCGTCCACCTTTCACTTAAGTCTTACCTGTGACTCAAGAAGTAGACATATGCTGTTAAAACATCTCAGCAGACTGGCTAAAACCAGGTTGAGAATAACCAACAGGCTTCAAAGCTGTCAGTGAGTAAGGGGAATATTTACCCCAAGCAGGTGAAGACTTCCCTCGGCAGAAGGGACAGATGAAAACAACTTGTTCTGAGGGTCATGAAGGCAGCTGAAACAGGCACAGACTGCAGGGTGCTTAGGACTTGGTCAGACACGAAGATGTCAAGGCCATCCACTTCTTCCCAGGGCCATCACCATCATCCTGACTTTTATCTTGCCACTGGACTCCAATGGCTCTGGAAAAGAGAGTGAAGCTGATGACTTTGGGCGACTGCCTCATTTAAATCCAATTCAAGGGCACGCCAGTACATCATATCTATAGTCTGCTCCAAAACAAAGGACAAAAAAATCCCCCAGCAAAATCCATACTGTTTGAAACAGGGTTCACTGGTAGGAAATGAAAATGAAAGCTCACAGTAAATAAGGAGCAGACAGCGGGAGAGTCAGGGAAGTCTTGTGTGGGTTTATAGAGAAAGTAGCAGTTGTTCAGATGTTGTCCCCTGGGTTTTTGACTTTCCCTCCAGCTAGGAATATTATTACTTCTGTTAGCACTTGAGTTATTTCCTTTTTCCAACTCTTCTGTCTACTAGAGTAAATTTATCAGTATTTTCATATGGTAAGATACATAGTTTGAAATAAGAAAAGTCAGAAGATGATAGATTTAGATCTGAAAGACATTTTTGAGATCACCTAGTTCAACCCTATCATTTTTAAATGCCCGGAGAGGCTAAGTAATTGCTCAAGGTCATATAGTTAGCAAGTAGCAGATCCAAAGGGCAGCTAAGTGGCTCAGTGGATAGAGCATCAGGCCTAGAGCCAGGAAGACCTACGTTCAAATCTTGCCTCAGATGCTTATTTGCTAGGTGACACTAGGCAAGTCACTTAACCCCATTTGCTTCACTTTTCTTAACTGTCAAATGAGCTGGAGAAGAAAATGTGTGGAGAAGGAAAACCACTCCATCACCTTTGCCAAAAACAAAACAAAACAAAAAAAACCAACCCATATAGGGTCAAGAAGAGTCAGACATGACTAAAGACAAGTAAACAAAAACAATAAAGCAGATCAGGGATTGGAGCCCAGGTCCTCTGCCCCCAAATTTTAGTCTTTTGGTGTACATTTCTTACTGTTGTACCTCAAATGAAAACAAAACTTGTGGAAATGTTCGAAAAAGCAGAATAATGTAGTAGTGGGTTCTCTCCCATTAGGGAGAATAAAGGCAAAATTAAAATAATATGACTCTAAACAATCACCCTAGTACAAATATCAATAATATGGAAATAGTTCTTGATCAATGACACATGTAAAACTCAGTGGAATTGTGCGTTGGCTGTGGGAGGGGGTGGGAGGAGGGGAGGGATAGAACATGAATCCTTTTAACCATGGAAAAATGTTCCAAATTAATTAATAAAATAAAGATTAAAAAATAATAAAAAATAATAGCTAGCATTTACATAGAATATGACAGTGTGTAAAATGCTCTCAAAATTGTTTCATTTAAGCCTTACAACAACCCTAAGGTGGGTCTATTACTATCTCCATTTTAGGATTGAGGAACCAGAGGCAGAGAAAAGTTAAATGATTTGCCCATGGTCACACAGCTAGTGTTTCTGAAACTGGACTTGAACTCAAAGTTTCCTGGCTCCAGACCCAGATTTCTCCCTTTGGGTTCCACTTAAGAGTCATTTGCTAATGTGTACAAATCGACAAGATGGCAACTGAGGTGTCTTCTGTCTCCAAGAGTCTATGATTCTTAAAGAACTCATGCCCACAATTCCTATGTCAAGAACACTGGACCTAGAGTAAAAGGACCTGGGTTAAAATCTAGCCTCAGAATCTTCCTAGCTGTATTACCTTGGGCAAGTCACTTAACCTCAATTGACTAGCCCGTACCACTCTTCTGCCTTAGAATCAAGACAGAAGGTAAGGGTTTGGTTGTTTGTTTGTTTTTTAAGAATCTTTGGATAGTAATGTCCCCTTGGAGATAGAACTCAGGATCACAGATCAGATTTTAATTCTGACAGGTTGATGGATTGAGGATTTTGGAATTGGAGCATTTCATAGCAATTTTCACCTAGTAAGTTGCATGTCACATTATTATGAATCTAAACTGAGCTCGAGGTAAAATTCCATAAATATGCACAGATATTAAGTGAAGCATTCCTCCTTTACCATCTGAGATATTCACAGCTGAAAGGGAACTTAGAAGTTATATAATTCTAATCTTTCATTGTATGAATAAGGAAATGGAAGCCTAGGGAGAGGAAATGGCTTTCCCAAAGTCACACAGAATCAGAATTTAAACCCAGTTCCTCTCATTCCTAATCCAGATCAATTTTCCCTAAATCCAGGTTTGGGGGCCTAAATAGGAAAAGATGGTATGTTAAGGCTAAAACAATTAAAATTCTGAAAAGACCAAAAAAGATGAATTTTCATAGTGTCTTGTGTCCCACTTAATTAGTCTTATCTCACCAACTAAATTGCAAGTACTTGCTATTTGAGGAAGTGACTTACCTCGAAACACAAGTTGGAAGTAAAGCAGGATTCAAATTCAGTCTTCTTGCCAACACATATTCAGTGCCTCCTCTCATCGGAAGACCAGGATTCATGGATCAATTCTGCCAATTACTAGATGTGTGATCTTGTACAATATTAAATGACTAGCCAGATGGCAGCTAGTTGGCACAATGGATAGAGTGCTAACGTGGAGTCAAGAAGTCCTGAATCCAAACTTGGTTTTAGATACTTACTAGCTCTGTGGCCTAACACAAGCGGCTTAGCCTCTGCCTGCTTCTGATTCGTCAACTTTTAAATGCTTTTAAAACAGCAGCCTCCCAGATTTGTAATGAGGATCAAAATGAGGCAATAGTTATAAAGCAGCTAGTACATAATAGGTACCTTAATAAATGCGTATTTCTTTCCTGCCTTCCTCCCTCCCTTTCTTTTTTCCTCTCTTCCTTGTTCCATCCCTTGCTCCCTCCTTCCTCCCTCTCTTCTTTATTCTCTCACTTGCTTCCTTCATTCCTCTCCTCCTTCCTTCCTTCCTTCTTTTATTTATTCCCATCTTTATTCCTTCCTCTCTGGGTCTCAGTTTCCTTCCCTGTAAAATGAGGACAATTGTGTTTCTCCTGCCTATATTACAGGGTTGGATGCATCAGAGAGGATGGTTTGTGGTGAAGATGCTTTGAAAATCTTAAATCACTGTAAAATTGAGCAGTTATTATCATTAAATGATAGAGCATATAGGAAAGTACTTTATAGCCCCCAAGGTGCTATATAAATAGGAGCTATTGTAATCGAGCTATTATGCAGGCACCAGCCAGCTATTTGCCATGCTAAAGCACATCTCTCTAAAGGCACCTGTAGCTTCTAGAGAAATGAATTAGGCATCCAGATAAGCACAATGGAAGGGCTAGTCCTTATTAGGGAAAGAAGCAAAATCCCATTGTTGATGAAGTGAAAAGCATGAATTACAGTAAATATGTGCATGAGAAGCTGGACAGAAGGGAAAGTGAGTTAGTTTGCCCAACTGGTGAGCCCCTGCCCCAGAGAGGGCTGGACCATCTGATATGACAGCCTCTTATACTATGGAAAGTGGAGTCAGAAAATGGATTCAGATTCTGGCTGTGCTTCTTCCTGTCTATGAAAACTTTAAGAAGTCATTTAAAGTCCTTTGACCTCAGTTTTCTCATCAATGGATTATGGGAAGGATGTGGAAATCAATGGTTCCCAAAGAGTAGGCTATCGATACATTATGTAGTTTTTGCAAAGGTTTTTTCCAAATCAGAAATAGGCAGTTATACCTACTGTATACTAAATAAATATTTCTCATATATCTGTCCTGCTATTTTCTGTATTATGATTTATAAAAAAACTTAATAATTTGCCCTTCTTTGCAGCTCCATCCTTAACAGTGTCTGGCACATAGGAACACTTTCATAAATGCTTGTTGATTGAATACCTGTCTTATAGTTCTGAAAGTATTTGTTATTATGCATTTTCTCAAATAGATACTAACAATATTACTACTATATCAGGGAGGGAAGGCAGGGGAATAAGCTTCAACAGACTGCCAGAGAGGTCAATAATACAAATAAGGTAAAGAGTTCCTGCTCTAAAATATTTTTTCTAGTAGTTGTTCCATGATCCACAGAAATCCAGAATAACACCTAAGGCTTATAAGGAAACAATGCCTCCATCATTTTTCTGTGGCCATTGTATGAGTTTATTTCTATAAATTTGAAAATGTAAACTTGTTTCCTTTCTAAACTTGTTTGCATTGATTTTGTTTGTGCAGAAATTTTTTTAATTTATCATATTCAAAACTATCCATTTTACATCTCAAAATCTTCTCTTTGTCTTGTTTGGCCATACAGTCTTCCCTTATCCATAATTATTGACAGATAAATTATTCAAACCTCTCCTAATTTATGGTATTACCCTTTATTTCTAAATCATATATCCATTTTGACTTTATCCTGATAAGTGGTGTGAGATTTTGGTCTATTCCTAGCTTCTGCCATACTGTTATCCAATTTTCTCAGCAGTTTTTGTCAAATAGTAAGTTCTTCCAGGAATTGTACACTTGTAAGAAATATTTTGTTAGGAAGGGACATGGAGGAGGACAGAATTATCTTAATTAGGTTGATTTCTTGTGAATGTTGCAGGAAAATGGTGGCCAGAAGCTATTCTGAATTGGTTGTGAATGTGGTCAGAAGTACTTCCTATGGAAGGTAGGAAGGATTCAGTAGGAATAAATAATTTGTCCAGTCTCACACAGCTAACAAATAAGCCAACAGGGATTCTAGCCCAGGTCATTTAATTCTAAGTTCAGGGCTTATTTGAACCTGTGACATCCCAGGTATATTCTAATCTTGAAAGTATTATTGATATATTAATATTGTAACCTATGTGCTCATGTACCAGACTCATGGTCATATTATTTCTTGATCATTGTATTTAATTGGTACTTTATTAATTCTGACCACTCTCCAAACCTACAGTCCAAAGGTCAAGCGAATTCCTGGACATGACATTAGCTGCCACAAGGTCCTAGCTCCTGCAGCCACAAATTAATATTTGTGGGTGGACGCCTGAGAAGGGAAGTTAGAAACCAAGGGAAAATGGGTGAAGGGGATATATAGAGAGAGAACATAATAAAGGAAGAAAGACTCAGAGTCGAAGGGTTCAACAAGGGCTCCAGTGTGCATACTCCTCTGATGGTGGAAAAGAGAGAGCTACACGTTCCCAATCTTTTATTGGAGAATCAAGGAATGGGGAATGGGAAGTAGCTAGAATATGTGACATGGCATATGATTTAACATTGGCTCAATTGACAACCACAAGATCAAAGAGGAGGAGGATAATCAAACATGTGAATTGGTAGGGAATCTGGTCTGTCAAGGTAGGAGCTAGAACCCTGTGTCAACTAATGTCCTGCCCAGGATTCTCTTGACCTTTGGACTGTAGGTTTGGAGAGTGGTCAGAATTAATAGAGTACTAATTAAATACAATGATCAAGAAATAATATGACCATGAGTCTGGTACATGAGCACATAGGTTACAATATTAATACATCAATAATACTTTCAAGACTGGAATATAACTGGGATGCCAAAGAACCTCTTTGTGTTTCAATCTGTTTGTGTTAAACCATTTTTAAAAACTCTTACTTTTTCTTTTAGTAAAAACTCAAAGAAGAACAATGGATGGGCAATTGGGGTTAAGTGATTTGCCTACATCCACACAGCTAGGAAATGTCTGAGGTCAAATTTGAACTCAGGTCCTCCTTACTCCTTGGTGCTCTATCCACCATGCCACTTAGCTGCCCCTATTAAACTATTTTTTAAAACAGTTTTCATTGTCATCACGATCATCATTAACTTGCCTTGGGAGAATGATTCCTGCCATTTCTTTCCTCTGGTCATGCCACCAGTCCACCTCCCCACTTCCCCCAGGTTAATTCTCCTTTCAAAAGGTGATACTCCTAATGAACTATCAAATCCTTCCTAACTGCCATAAAGAGGTACTTCTGACCACATTCACATCCAATCTAGAAAAGCTTTAGTAGTTACAAAGCACTTCAATCTCAGCAATTCATGAAGACCATCTAAGTTATGGAGGAGTTGGGTTCTGTTTGAAAAGGATAACCACAACAATGACGTTGGAAGACACTAGTTCATCCAACCAAATGTATTTTTATATTTCTCTGAAATTTCAATGTCCTGACGAGCTCACCAGAGCACAATGGAATATAGTCATTGTTTAGTAATTTCACTCATGTCCATCTCTTCATAACCCCATTTGGGGCTTTCTCAATGATACTGCAGTGATTTGCCATTTCTTTCCCCAGCCCATTTTACAGATAAGGAAAGTGAGGCAAACAGGGTTAAGTGACTTCCCCAGGTCACATAACTAATTGATATCTGAAACCATATTTGAATTCAGGGAGATGAGTTTTCTTGACTCCAAGTCCAATATTCAACCCCATATGATAGAATAGAAACCCCTTTAAAAGAGAAACTATATTTTTGTTTGGTATTTTTAACCCCCGTGCCTAGCATATTACCTTGCACACATAAGGTGTTTAACAAATGTTTCTGAAGTAACCTGAATAATTTCTCCCTCCAATGCATAGCAAAAAGCCTGGCAATTATAAAGGATATTTAATGATCAAATTGGATTGAATTATTGTAGCAAAAGTTAATAAAAATAACAAAGTATAAATTCAGTGAAAATGGAATTAAATCCCAGAATATCAGAGCTAGAGACTATCTTTTGAAGCTTTAAGGAAGTAATTTAAGGACACATGAAAGGAAGTCTTTTATACAGAGGAGAGTGAATTTTAAAACTTATTATCTGAAAGAGGTGGTAGAGATTTAAAATATAAATAGATTCAAATAATGGCTAAAGAAATTCATAAATGATTGATTCACAAAAGGTTAGGAAAGGAAATAAGGATGTTCAGGCATATGTGCTCTTTTGACATCAGCTTCCATCCATTAATGTCTTACTCTGGTGACTCATCATTGTACACAGGTGCCTGATTTCTTCAGTTTGTACCAGTGGAAAACAAATTCTGCTATATCTGACCAAGTGTGAATGTCTTTAGATATGGGTCCCCTTATGAACTGGTGGACCATTGTCCAAAAATAAGCTTAGCCAAATATGGAAAGGCCATCATCAAGTGATTGGGTGCCAACTGAAAAATTACTGTTGTAGCTGCTCATGAAAACAATTTGCTATCATGACACCAAGACCTGTGGTGTTAGATGGACTAATCATGCTGATGAATTCATGGATCTTTGGAAATACTAAAAAGAAGAAAGTTTTCTCTTCCCTCAACCCCACTCCAAAAAAAAAAATCTATATTCTGATGAGGCTGTGAAGATGTTCTGTAATATACCCTAAACTATTTGAATAAATGGACACATTTGAAGGGATTCATTAGTATTATTGACCACTTAAAATGGTGGAAAATATCCACTGAATATGATTTTATTTTTAGCATAATTTGTGCCCAGCTGCTCTGCCTGACAATAATTAGCCAGATGTTCAGCTGCTTGGATAAAGACCTGGATGACATGCACATCAAATTTGCTGATGATATAAAGTTATAAGGGAAAGTTATTCTGATGGAAGATTCAGGTTTCAAGAAAATCTTGACTGGTGCTCTCTCTCTCTCTCTCTCTCTCTCTCTCTCTCTCTCTCTCTCTCTCTCTCTCTCTCTCTCTCTCCCTCTCCCTCTCCCTCTCCCTCTCCTTCTCT
>NC_058132.1:108322638-108351827 GCF_016433145.1 Gracilinanus agilis | reverse complement strand
CTCTCCCTCTCCCTCTCCCTCTCCCTCTCCCTCTCCCTCTCCTTCTCTCCCTTTCTCCCTCTCTCCCTCTCTCTCTTTTTCTGTCTCTCTCCATATATATGTATGGGACTATACCCAGTGTTATAAAATTTGATAGTTGTAGATATAAAGTCCTGGATTCAAGATATAAAAAATTCATTTGAACAAGTACAACATGAGGGAGATGACTGTTTAAGACCTAGAGGTATACGTCAGTAGACACCAATAATGTGACTTGATTGCCCAAAAGACAAGTACAGTTTTAGGTTACTAGATTTAGCTTATTAATTAATAGTCATGTCTAGATATGGGAGAAGCTACATCTCCTGTACGATATATTATGTAGGCCATCTGTTGAATATTGTTTTCATTCTGGACACCATATTTTAAGGATACCAAGCTTAAGCAGGTTCAATGAAGCAGAGTTGAAAAGATAGGGAAATCAGCCAATATGATACCACTTGAAGGAACTAAGTCTATTTAGCCTGGAAAAGAGAGCAAAATGCTCTTGAGACAAGTAGCATAAAATTCACCTTTAAATCAGCATTATCCCTAATTATGTGAAAAATAAATACAAATGAGTAGAAAGGGAATTTAGTTATTAGAGGACTTTTAAGCTTCAAGAGCATGAATTCATGTGTTCCTGGTTTGTGCCTTCTAAATGTCAGCACCCTGAGATGAACCTTCAGTTGCCTTACCCAGGTTCAATTCAATTCTATCTATTTCTTAGGTACCTACTATGTTTCAGTTACTCTCTGGATATACAAATGCAAAAATGAAATATAGAAAAAAAATGGAGCAATGGATAGAGTGCTGAACCTAGAATCAGGAAGACCTGAGTTCAAATCCAACCTCAGACACTGCCTAGCTGTGTGACCCTGGCCATGTCACTTAACTCTGTTTGCTTCAATTTCTTCTTAAAAAGAGCTGGAAAAGGCAATGCCAAATCACTCCAAAGTCTTTGTCAAAAAAAACCCATATTGGGACTTCTCTACTAGCAGCAATGCAAGGATCCAGAGCAAGGCTGAGGGACTTATGAGAAAGAAAACTAGCCACATTCAGAGGAAGAACTGTGGGAGGAGAAACACAGAAGAAAAACAGTTGCTTGAACATATGGGCTGATGGGGATTTTATTGGGGAGGTAGATGCTAAATGATAACTCTAGTCCAACTATCAATAATATGGAATTAGGTCTTAATCAATGATGCATGTAAAACCCAGTGGAATTGTGCATCGGCCAAGGGAGGTTAGCAGGGCTTGGGGGAGAGGAAAAGGACATGAAAAATGTAACTATGGGAAAATATTCAAAATAAAATTTAAAAAAAGTTTATGCTAAGTCAAAAAAAAAGAAAACCTCATATTGGATCACAAAGAATCAAATATGACTGAAAAAAATTACTAAACAACTCTAGCATGCTTTTAGTTCACCATAACTGGAGGTATTTAAGTAAAAATGAGGCAGTCTCTTTTTAGGAATATCAAAGTGGAGATTCACAGATTATTGGATGAGATGACCTCAAAAGCATCTCTAGGATCCCAACTCTGGGCTTCTCTCCACATCAAGCATGATTCCCCCATTACTACTACTACCACCACCACCACCACCACTATGATGTTTATTCCAAGTCAGTGGAACATCAAGGGAAACTCCCATAAGTTATTAAGAACAATTACTATCTGCATTTCATCTGATTCAAAGGGATTCTAAGATTTCTTTGTAGGTACCTCATGTCATAGGTCTCTTATGAAGAGCACAGTGGGAAAATATTAATGGATACCAATGTACTAGCAGTTTTGTTTAGTGAAAAGAGCACTGGATATGGAAAGAGACAGAGAGAGGAGGGAAAGAAAGAAAACCAGGGAGGGAAGGAGAAATGGCAGAGACAAACAGAGATATGTAGAGACAGACTTGAGTTAAGCCAGGCTCTGCTACTTATTAGCTGCAGGATCTTGGACTTATTAGAGCTTCAGTTTCCTTATAATCAAATTCGATTCCATAACTTGAGATCCTAGTATGCATCTATCACCTTACTGTGTTGCAGTTATTGTCAAATGAAGTGGCATATCTGAAATTGCTTTGCAAAGTTCTATAGAGATATACTATTATTCCAGGGCAGAGCTGAATAGATGGCATTCAAAAACGTCCATCTTTTGTTATGTGTTCAGAATAAAGTTTCACAAAGTGGCTCTCTGTAGTTTTCGTCTTTGTTTTGCTCAAACAATGAGATTTCCACTGGGTCTGTGATGCCATACCGTGGTTGTGCATTAGCTATGTGATGAGCAAAGTCTTCTTGCTCTTACTGGATACATTTTTATGAATCTATTCCCACAGAGTTGTCCTGATGAAGCAAATCTCCATCTTTCCTGCAGGTCAATTAAATCTTGAGAGACAAAAAAATACCTTTGCCTGACACCCATCTCAGACAGGATTCTTCTGACTTCTCCCATGTTAGAACAAATAACCTGTCCTCACCTTGCCTTTTTCACTTTTGAGAAAAATCTGCCTCTTTAGCTAATATTATTTCAAGGAATGATTGATGGGAGTGTGTCTGATGTCTTCAGGTCCTATCCATTCAGATGCTGACACCAGCCTTCACCTAACTGCTTGCTAAAAATAATCTCCCCAATACACACATCATTCTCCTCCTCAAAAACCTCCTGTGGCTTCCTATTGCTTCTATAATAAAAATACAAACAAAACATCTCTACAATATGTCTGCTCTGACAGTCTTGTTTCACACTAGTTTTATTCATACAGTTTATCTTCTTCCCAACTAGACTACCAGTATTTTAGGATTTAGAGCTCTAAGAAGCTGCAAAGGTCATCTACTTCCACCCATTCATTTTACATGTCAGTCCTCCTCTCAAGAAGCTTCACTGGCTCCTAGCATAAAATACAAATGCCAATATTGCACATTAAAGTTCATTATCATCGCCACTTATCTTTCTAAACTGATTTTGTGTTATTCCCTCTTACATATTCTATATATCCACCCAAATGAATTATATATATAAATGAACTGAACTAATTCCTGTCCTTTATCCCTGACATGCCATCATACCATCCTCTACTTTGGTGCTTTTGTGCAAATGTCTAGCCGCCATCCTGTAATGTTCTTCCTCACTTCTGCCTTATAGAATTCCCAGCTTCACTCAAAGCATAGCTCAGATATATGTGTATGTACATATATGTGCTATCAATCTGTATGTTGTTCTCCTGCATCCAATAGAATACAAATGTTTAATATATTTATATATCTTATATGTAATATGCTGCATATGTTATATATTACATATGCCACTTCATTTGAGAATAACTATAATATACCATATATATTAATATATGATTATATACTTATATATTTAATATGTTTCTTTATTTCTCCTCATTGTATCCCTAACACCTAGGCCATTTAATGGCTCATTGCTCAAAATGCTTATTGAATTAAATTAAATTAATTAAGCACATTTGAAACGAGCAGGTCCTGCAGATGTCAAATAGAAGCAATATTATGATTTCTATTTTCATACACTGATCATCATATGAATGTGCCTTAATTCAAAGGAATCTGAGATATGAAAACCTAGGTTAAAGATTTCTCATTTTTAAGAAGGAGTCATAATAGGATTCTTTGAAAGAACAAACACCTTTCGGTGCATTTAAAATAGATTTGGGAAAAAAAAAAGATTACTTACATGCTACCTTTTAGTAATTAGCCTAACACAGCTGGTGAAGAACACCTGTATTTCAAATTCAAAATAAAACTGGAGATTATGAGTTATAACACCTCAACTGCCATGTTTTGGTGAACCCACAGCTTAAAACCTAATAGCTATAAAAGCAAAGAAGCAATAAGAGGATACATCACTTCCCTTGATGTGTTCGTATCTTTAGACCAAGAACAGCTTTATCTGTGGGCCCAGAAATAATTGATAACTATGATGATAGAATCTTTGTCAATGTCAATTTTTGATGAAAGGGAACTTCAGGATTGAAGGAACACAAATGCCTTCCCAATTCTCAAAACAAACAAATAAATAAACAGAAGCTAAGAGGGCAGAGTCTGAAAACTATAGGCCAATGAATTTGGTTTGTGATTTCCATTTTTAAAAAAATCTAGAATGTTTTCTTAAAGAGATAGTTTGGGAAGAACTATTAAAGGAAGCAGTGATCGCAATCATAGTGTTTTACCAAGAACAGGTTATTTCCAACTAACCTTATTTGCTTTTTTGAAAGTTACTAAACTGGTATTGCCAGAGAGAACTGTATATATAGTTTACAGTACCTAGATTTTAGCAAACATTTGTCAAAGTCTTACAAGTTATTCTGGTATACAAGATGGAGTATGTTAGTTTAGATGATTCTAAATTGTTCAAATGGTTCAATGTCACCCTGGAGGAAAAAAACTAGTAGAAGTTTCTAAGGATTTCTTGAAGAGAAAACGAGATAATATTTGTAAAGCACTTTGCAAATCATAAAACACTAAATGCTGTAAGAAATAAAATTAGGACTCTGGCCCTTATTTTTCATAAAGTTTATTAGTTACTTGGATAGAGTTAGAGAGGAAAAAGCCTATTCTAGCTCACCATGGGTGTGATTTCCACCTGGCCACTGTAGCAGCTCCCCCAGCCCTGTGACCTGGTATAGACACCCATACTTCCTTAGCTGGAACTTTTTAACCTCCCCCTCCCTTCTGGGTCAAACTCAATCATCTGGGGATGAAGTACAGTCTTGTGGCCTCCCCAGGGTGCTGCGTTACCCAGATAGGGGAGGGGATAGAACTTTCCTCACAATGCTCACTCATGATATTAGAATTATCATTGTCATCATTAGTTTTTCTGTTGCTGTTGTTTATCTTTGGGCCCATGCAAGTTAACCTTTTTATTCATTTCTTAGATCAAGGCATAGATAACACCATAATAAAATTTGCAGAAGACACAAATGCAGATGACATTTTCAGGGAAAAATAGATGAATAATATATAATACAAAACGATCTTGACAGGCTGGAATATTGATCTAAACCTTTAATAGGGAGTTGTTCAACAGTCAAAAAGGAAGAAAAATGGTTCCTTTGTAAAGCATTTACTAAGTGATTACCATGTGCCAGTTTATCACGTGAAATTTAGCAAGGTTAAATGCAAGATCCTATGTGTGGATAAAAAAATTAACTTGGGACAGCTGGGTGGATAGAGAGCCAGGCTGGATTCAGGGAGGTCTTGTGTTCAGATCTGGCCTCAGATACTTCCTAGCTGTGTGACCCTGGGCAAGTCACTCAACCCCCATTGCCTAGCCCTTACCACTCTTCTGCCTTGGAAGCAATACTTAGTGTCAATTCTAAGACAGAAAGTAAGGATTACAAAAATCAGCTTTATGATTATACTGGTTGCTGCATAATGTGATGAAAAGATTATGATACTTAACCTTAGCTCAAATCTTACTTCAGGCACTTAGTGACTTTGTGACCTTGAGCAAAACAGTTTAAAGGCTCAGTTTCTTCTCATGAAAAATGGGGAAATTATATTCATATTACTTAACCAGATTAGGGCAAATTAAGTCCTTTGTAAACATTGAAAGGTAAATAAGCACAGGTAGGTGGTTCAGTGGATAGAGAGCCAGACCTAGAGACAAGAAGTCTTGGGTTCAAATTTGACCTCAGACACTTCTTCCTTGTGTGTTCCTGGGCAAGTAATTTAATCCCAGTTGCCTAACCCTTACCACTCTTTTGCCTTGGAACCAATGGGTGTTATTGATTTTAAGAAGGAAGGTAAGGGTTTGGGGGGAGGTGGGAAGGCCATGTAAATATGTATCATTATTATCAGAAGGGTAGGAATATTTAGCAGATGGCTCATCTGAAAAAGACCTGGTTAGCTGAAGTCAATATGAGTCAGTATGATACAACAGCCAAATCCGCTAATGAGATCTTAGACTGTTGTAAGAGAGAAATGGTGTCAGAACAAGGGAAGAGATTCTGTTCAGACCACATCTGAGATACTGTGTTCAGTTCTGTTCTTTAGTTGCGTCCAATTCTTTGTGAATCTGGCATTTTCTTGTTAAAGGTACTGGAGTGGTTTGCCATTTTCCCCTGCCAGATCATTTTACAGATGAGGAAACTGAGGCAAATAGGATTAAGTGACTTGCACAAAGTCACCCAGCTAGTAAGTGTCTGAGGTCTAATTTGAAGTCAGGAAGATTCATCTCCAAGCCTAGTGCTCTATCCACTGTGCCACTTAGCTGTGTTCAGTGTCTACTAGTTAGGATGGACATGGATAAACTGGAGAATCTCCAGAAGAAGGCAGCTAGTTTGCTGAATAGCTCTGAGATAATACTGTAAGAGGATGAAAGATCTGGGCATGCTTAGTCCAGAGAAATGAAAACTTGTGGATTTTGTGAGAAAGGTCTTCAGGTATTTAAAAGGTGATCACATGGAGGAAAAAGGGATTTGATTTGTTCGGTTTGGCCCCAGAGGAAAGAATTGGCAACTCCCCTGGAAGCTACAGTGAGATAGATTTCAGCTGTTGACAAGTATAAACTTGGAGATGTGGTTTCCCAATCTTCCACTGAAGACCACAGCCAGGTATGTGAGAGAAGGCATTCTTCGTGTAAATAGTGAACTAGGTAGCCACTGAGGTCCTTTCTAACTTTAAGATTCTGAAATCCCAACATTCCTTCTGTTGACTAAATATCTCATTCTTCCCATTCACCTTAAACAGAAGAGAGAATAAGTTTGGTTTCCTTGTTGCTTGCAAGAATTAGAACCAATAATGGGAAGTTTCAAGAAGTCAGATTTCAGCTTATCAACTCTATTAGAGTTGTCAGAAAGATAGCAAGAGTTGTCTTGTAAGGCAGTGAGTTCCCTCATCACAGAATACATTCCTATCAACTAATGATCATTTGTTGTGGATGCTTCACAGAAGGATCAAATTTGATGACCTCTGAAATCCTTTTCAACTCTGCAATTTTATAATTCTATGGCAAGTTAGAATCCTGCTAAATAAAGTCTTTTGAAATATAGAATAAAGTATTACATAAATCATCATTATTGGTGATGAGTCATCAGTACAACATCCCTCAGAGGTGTGTAGGTAGTGAGCATTGTTATCCCTTTATTCAAGGTCATACTGTGAGTCACAAGTGGAACTAAGAATGTGACTGCCTTATTCCTGCTTATCTATTCCTATCACAATCTCTATGAGTTCTTGCTATTTCCCTTCGGTTAATCATAGTTCTCTCAACTGGGTTAGCTACTTGAGGGCAGGAACCATTTCATCTCCTTACTTCAGAACCTTGTAATATCTGAAATGGGCCTGGATGTATAAATGGGTCTGGATGATCCTGATGGGGATTTATATTTAGAAAAATATAGTCTGGAATTTTACAAAGGTCCAAGCTATGAGACAGGTTGTGTCACAGTGAATAGAGGGCCAGCCTTTAAATGAAGAGGAATTGGATTCAATTCTGATTATTTCCAATTTCCCTTTTATATAGCTTGTTTTTATATAGTTATCTACATCTTATCTCCCCCATTAAATTGTGAGGTTTTTGAGAGGTGGGATTGTCTTCTTACTTTTTTTTTTTATTCCCTGCATTTAGTACAGTGCCTGAAATGAAGAAGGCATTTATTGACTGACTGATATGGCTATGTGACCCTGGGCAAGTTACACCTGACCTCTTGGTGCTCCAAGCAACTCTCCAAGATTATGGGTTGAAAAGGAGATCTAATAACTCCCTGTAGTAAATGGAGTTTCCTCACTTGGGTGTTCCTTTTTTCCATGAAATAACAGGTCTAGTCCCTATTGTTATTGCCATCCCCTAGCTATAGTTCTGTGCCTTAACTTTCAATTCAGTTCATTTCGGAGCATGATTTCATGCCAGAAAAGACCTTAGAGACCATCTAAGCCCATTCTGCAGATGGTTAAAGAAGCCTAAATTATTTTACCCAAGGGAATTCAGACAGTAACAGAGGCAAGATATGAACACACATTCTGTAACTCCAACTCTTGTTTCCTTTCTAGAGCATCACATTGCCTTATATGTTGTGTGTTACTCATATAAATATAGCCTGAGACCCATTCTTTGAGGCCCCATCCTCAGCTGCACTGTTAGTACATTTGTTCTTGTTAAGCCATTTCAGTTGTGTCTGACTCTTTGTGTTCCTATTTGGGGTTTTCTTGGCTGTGGTCTGCCATTTCCTTCTCCAACTGATTGTTACAGATGAAGAAACTGAGACAAATAAGCTTATGCGATTTGACCAGGGTGACATAGCTAGTAAGTATATGAAGCCAAATTTGAACTCAGATCTTTAGGCCCTATTCTTATTCTACTGCAGCACCTGAAGTATCATGGTAAATAGTATTGCTGAAAGCAATCTGTTCATATTCTCAAGGGATGTATTATACTCCCTATAGAATTTCTTGACCCCTGTCATGCCCTTAAATCCCATCTTCTACGGGAAGCCTTTTGCAATCCCTCTTAATTCCAGTGCCTTCCCTCTTTTAATTATTTCCTCTTAGCCCATATATTAATTGCTTTGCATATATTTGTTTCCATGTTGCCTCTCCATTAGAATGTTATAAGAGATTAGAGTCTTTTACCTCTTTTTGTGGCCCCAGCACTTTGCACTAAACCTGGCACATAGTAGGTGTTTGATAAATGTTTGTTGATAGGTTAGTTAATAGGTTAGTTAAGTTAGAAAATAAATACATTTAAGAGAAAAGTCTTTTGTTATGTTAGGATAATAAGGTAAATGATAAGAAAAAGTAGACAAAAGGGCCCATATTTTCATGCTCTCAATGGAAAAGTGGCTGTTTTCCCAGGATAATTCATGATCTTAGAGTTGCATCACAGGAATATCTACCAAGACTCTCTCTTACTGAGGTCAGCTGCTCTGTTCACCTGAACCTCAGAAGCTGCCACATTGCAGATACTGCTGTCGTCTGATGCTGGGCTTCTCTATTGCCTCTGTACTGCTGCCATCTGTCATTGTCTCTCACTGCCAGGTCTTCATTCTTTAAGAAGACGGCCAATACAAGCTTTTTTCCCAGCTTTTTAATTAGGACTTCAGTATGTCATCCAAATGAGCAGAGAGTCTCTCAGGTAAAAGAAAGTCTTTCCTTTTTGATAGCCTCAGTCTCTATGGGGAATTCTTCCCCCATCTACCTTATACTTAGTTTGAAGGAAACAAATCCTATCTTAGCCATAAGGCCATGAAAATTATCTGGAAGCTCCCCTTACCAATGTTGGAGTGACAAAACCAAACTAATGATACTCTGGATTCCTGCACCTACACTTGGCTCATTTTGTTCCTCACTTGAGGGGCACTTTGGTATGGTGGAAAGGAGACTGGACTCTGAACCAGAACTCTTGGGTTTAAGTAACTTACTAGTCATATGGACTTCTCTCTCTTTAGCTATGTAATGGCAAAGGGAACACGTTTTGGTTTTTGATCACACACTATGTGCCTGGCACTGTTCCAAATACCTTACAAACATCATCTCAACTGATCCTCACAATGGTCTTGAGAGGTTGGTGCTATTATTGTCTCCATTGTGCCTTTGAGTAAACTGAGACAGACAGAAGTTAAGTAAAGAAAGAATACATTCTAGGCTTTGTTGAAGTAAAGGTTTAAAGACAGATCTTTGGAAAATTTGGCTTATTTGGTAACTAAGCAACAGAAAGATGATTTGAGCACTTGCTATTTGCCACCAAACATTTCCCACCCAAGTGCTAATCATCATGTTTATGATATAATGACTGAGAGGTGGATTTTACTCAACAGTATTGTTATTCTCCCTGATTAAGGGAAATTGTGTTTCTAGTAATGTGCTAGCCATCATTGTTCATTGGTTGTCTTTACATCTCAGGCACTAAAAATAGTTTACTGGTGGGTGGAGAAGCAACATTTCCATGGGATAGAGAAGAATTATGGGTAGTAAAGAAAAAAAGGTTCCCCTTGTCACCTTTTGTATGACTTAGCTTAACCGAGAAAATGGATTATAGAGGCACTATACTCTGTGTGTGTTTCTGCCTTCAGGTGTATTTTCCTACACCCATATTAGCATATATTGCATTGCCTTGTACTTTGGAGAATGTTTACCAACAACTGGTCAACTTCATGAATATACAGAACATAGAATCTTTGAATGAAAGTATGTCTGAGCTCAAACGACCTTAGAAATTGAGACTTGAACAATCAATCAACAAACATTTATTAAAGACTTAACCATATGCCAGGTACTGTGCCAAATGCTGTGGATACAAAAAGAGTAAGACTTGTCCCTGCCCTCAAAGAGTGCCTTTCCGATATGAGAAACATAATGTAAATAACTGGGTATAGACAGGGCAAGTGGAAGATACACTCAGAGGGGAAGGCAGTTCCTGGGAAGACTGGGAAAGGTTTCCTGCACAAGATGGGATTCAATTGGAGTCTTGAAGAAAACCATGAAAACTGAGGGGTTAGAGGGAAGTGAGTAGAGAAGTCCAGAAAAAGGGATCAGTCAATGTAAAGGCATAGAGATGGCAAATACTATATCATGCTAGAGAAACTACAAGTAGGAAAATGTGGCTTGTTTGTAGAATATATGAAGAGGAAAAAAGGATAAAAAGTCTAGAATGATAGGAAGGGCAATGAAGAGTTTTAAATGACAAGAAGAGGATATATCTTATCCTTTAAATAATAAAATAGGCAGCTAGGTGATGCAGTGGAGAGAATGCTAGGCGTGGAATCAGGAAGACTCATCTTAATGAATTCAAATCCAGCCTCAGACACTTCTTGGCTGTGTGACCCTGGGCAACTCACTTAACCCTGTTTGCCTCAGTTTCCTCATCTGTAAAATAAGCTGGAGAAAGAAATGGCTAATCACTCCAGTATCTTTGCCAAGAAAACCCCAAATGACATCATGAAGAGCCAGACATGCCTGAAATGATTCAACAACAAAGTAATGACAAGCTACTGCAGCTATGAACAACTGAGGTGATTTGAGGAGCACAAGGTAAAGACCTTTACACCAAAACAATTCCACATTCACTGGTCATAGTGATTTAAACACCAACATTAGGGAGATATTCTTTTAAGTTTTAAAGATTTGTTTGACACTTAAAAGTCTCTTATTATATATATGTATACATATATGTGTTATATACCCCTTCAGGATGGTTGATAAATGCTAACATTATCAATTAACCCTTTAGCAAGGAAAAGCCTAGTGGAGTAGGAGTAGACAAGGACGGTCTTTGACTCCGCCACTTACTGGCCTCATAATTTTGGACACTTCCTTTCACCATTATGGGCTTTATTTTTCCAAATGTAAAATGTAGTTATTGGAGTAGGTGATATTGAAGACCTTTTCCAATTTCTACATTCTGTGAATCTATGATTCTACAGTTACTTTAAAGCCAAATGGGAGCAAAGCCCATTGGGAATGGGGCACAGGATAGATCCCCAGAGGGGAATGTAAGTGCTGGAATGGGGAAAGGATAACTGAAAAGAAGGGAAGGGTTCTTCAAAGATAATTGTCATTGATGCCACAATTTCATCAATTCAATACATGCCCAATGGACAACTGATGATCCATGTCAACTCTCTTTTCAACATAAATAGTCAATAAAAGAACAGATTTCTTCTCCCAGTAGGGTGGTTTGACTATAACTATTTTGAAATCCTAATTCATTATCAAAGAGAATGGCCTCACCAGCATGTGGAGAGTAAAAAGCAAAAGGGTCTTTGGAGAAATAGGTCTTTAAGATGCCTTTTTAGATTTAAAAGGAAAGAAGGAAAAAAAAAACACCTCCTATGTACCAGGCACTGTGCCAGACATTTTACAAGCATTATCTCATTAGATCCTCACAATAGCCCCAAGAGATAGGTGCTACAACTATCCCCATTTTCTAGCAAAAGAAACTGAGTCAGAAGCTTAACGAATTGTCCAGGGTCACATGGCTATGAAATGTCCAAGGCTGGATTTGAACTCTGTTCTTCTTCACTCCAGGCCAAATGTTTTATGGTACCTTTTGTTGCTATTTAGTCCTTATAGTCATGTCCAATTCTTTTTGACCCCATTTGGGGCTTTCTTGTCAAAGATACTGGAGTATATTGCCATTTCTTTCTGCAGCTCATTTTACAGATGAAGAAATTGAGGCAAATAGGGTTGAATGACTTGCTCAGGGTCACACAGCTAGTGTCTGAGGTCAGATTTGAACTCAGAGGGATGAGTCTTACTGACTCCAGGCGTGGCACGCCATCCACTATGCCGCCTAGTTGCCCCCAATGTCACCTAGCTTCCTTTAAAATATCTCAATCGCTCTTTAAATATTTAAACTGTGAGGATGTTTTAAAAGGCCAAGGACAAGCTGAAAAGTGATCTCAGAGGAAAATGTCTTTAGTTTACTTATGGGAAGGAAATGAAAGAGTGAATTGCCTCGTCTACAAAATAAGGGGGCTGGCTGAGATGATCTCTAAGGTTCCTTCCAACTCTAAATCCATGATCTTAAAATTAAGATGAATGTGCTTTCCCAGCTGTTTTGCCAAATCCCTTTGCTAAGTACCCCTACTCTTCCCTCTTCACGAAGTTGGCTGAATGAGCAAACCAGTCTAGAGACAGAGGGATTAGTCACTAGAGAAACCACATGGACCCTTTCACTCACATTTTCTTCTGATCCTCAGGTGGGTGGAGATGCCAGTGGGAAGTTTTTGTGCTGGCTTTTCCAGTTTATCCTCTTTATCACTTTCATGCCTGGTCTGTGAGATGAGAATTTTAGGATTTTCCTAAAATGCTGATGCATTTTTAGACTTTTCTTGCTTAGCTTGTAGGTGTTATAGAAACCACCTCCTTATGACATCTTAAAGTCAGTCAGCAGTCAACAAGCATTTATTTAAGCCTTTATTATGTGCAAGGCCCCATACTAAGTGCTGGAGATTATCTAGATTCAAGGTAACTCTGTTATGTAGTAAGTAAAGTAAAGTTCTTCATATAGGCAACTCTTTATGCATATCTGAATTGTTTCAAAATATTTTAATTCTGTTGCTATGGACCTTCAGATTCACCTTACCATAGAAATAACTCACGGAAGACTAAAACTCATGAGGAAGACAGCGAGGTAACTCAGTGGATAAAGAGCCAGGTCTAAAGACAGGTCCTGGGTTCAAATCTGGACTCAGATACTTCCTAGCTGTGTGACCCTGGGCAAGTCATTTAACCTCCATTGCCCAACACTTACTGTTCTTCTGTCTTGGAGCCACTACCTAGTATCACTTTGAAGACAAAGTTAAAAAGAAAACTCATGATTGTAAAAGTATAGGACTAATGGTATTAGGGCAGTAACATTGCTATACCATGTGAACCAGTTTGACAAAAGAATTAATCCTGAATCCCAATGAAGAAAAAAAAGCAGAATGTATGGTATAATTAAAATACCTCAGTTTGAATTCTGGCATTGTCACTTGTGGTTTTTGTGATACTGGATAAGTTACTTAATCTCTGGATCCTCGTTTGATTTCCTTAGCTGACCAGTGCTTTCCTTGGACCAAGTGATTCGAACATCTCTTCCATTCATACACTTTCTGATTCTGTGACAATACCAAGGGACATATTCACAAGTAGGGAAGAGGAACCATGCTGTTTGGAGATAGCTCAGTAACTATACAGCAGAAGCTTCTTCATTCATCAGAAACTCTTGAGCATTTATACAAAGCAAGGCATCAAAGTTGAGGGCTGGGGGCAGAATGACAAATTCAGTTTCAGTCATTTTTCAGTGGTGTCTGACTGACCCCATTTGAGGTTTTCTCAGCAAAGATACTGGACTGGTTTGCCATTTCCTTCTCCAGCTCATTTTCCAGGAAACTGGGGCAAACAGAGTTTAGTGACTTGCCCAGGGTCCCACAACTAATAAATGTGTGAGACCAAATTTAAACTCATGAAGATGAGTCTTCCTGACTCCAGAACCAGCACTCTATCTACTGTGTCCCACCAGTTGCCCCAGAGATGACAGTAGCTACTGTCAATAGCCCAGCAAAGGAAGCAGCCTTTCTCTTCATCTGAGGCTGCCTGAAGGCACTATATAAAAACAAGCAGTAACTAGCCGTTAGGCTAATATTTCTTAAAATTGCCTTAATAGTGTTGTAACAAGGGAGAGAACAGAAAGACTAATGAGACCTGTTTGTGACAGGGCAAGGCAATTCCAAGGATCTGATTTTTCTAAATTTCTTTCTCTCATTATTTGTAATCTCTGACATGGCCACTGTCAATGAGACAGTCTTCCGCCTTGTACTATACCACAATGTATCTGAGGTCCCAGACCCAGAGAATGGCAAAGACTTTGAGTCATCACAATTTTATTTCAAAAGATCAATGTTAGCCAAATCTTAAACAACACCAAAAAAAATCATATAATTTTGGTTAGAAGGGATAGTAGTAGTAGTAATAGTAGTAGTAGTAGTAGTAGTAGTAGTAGTAGTAGTAGTAGTAGTAGTAGTAGTAGTAGTTGTTGTTGTTGTAATGATTATAATCATAAACAACTGACATATAGCACCTACGATGTGCCAGGCACTCTACTAAGCATTTTATAAATATTTTCTCTTTTAATCCTCACAACAACCCTGAGAGGTAGATTCTATTATTATTTTCCATTTTGCATATAAGGAAATTGAGGCAAACGGAGATTAAGTGGCTTGCTCAGGGTCACCCAGTTAGGAAGTGTCTGGGGCTAGATTAGAACCTAAATCTTCTTGACCCCAGGTCCAGTGCTCTAACTGCTAAGCCATTTAGTTGTCCCAGTAATACAGTGGGAAAAAACACTCCCTGCAGTCAAAGGACCCAAATCCAAATCCCACGTCTGAGCCATAGTACTTGTATGAGCTTGACCCTCCCTTTGCCTAAGTTTCCTCATCTCTAGAATGGGGCAATTGTAATAAAGACCTCCGAGCTCCCTTCTAACTCTCCATGGGTGATTGATTGTATGATATCTTCCAACACATACCTATGGCAGAAATCTATGGCAAGAGGTCAGCTGGCTTGTGGGTCTTTGTTCTCTGGTTATCTGCCAATGCATTCCATTCCACTTCTAGACATCTCAAACGGTTGCAAAGCTTTTCCTTATATGGGACCTAAATTAGTTTCTTGGCAATTTTAGTTAAAAATTCTACAATTCCTCAAGCTCTTTACTGTCAATAACCTTGCAAAGTAAGTATTTTTTCTAAACCTTTACCTTCCATGAATTGGAGCCAAGGCAGAAGAGTGGTAAGGGTAGGCAATGGGGGTAAAGTGACTTGCCCAGGGTCACACAGCTGGGAAGGCAAAGTAAGTATTGCACACACGTCACCCCCATTTTACAGAATGAAGTCAAGGCACAGAGGCTTGTCTATAGAATAGAAGTGGAGCTCTATTCCAGGTCTTTTGACTCCAGCTTGAGGGATTCAATTTGCCAAATATATAGCAAGTACCTGCCAGGTAAGTATAAGATAGGGGCAGTTTGATGGTGCTGTAGATAGAGCACCAGGTCTGGACTTGAGTTCAAATATAACCTCAGACACTTATTAGCTGTGTGATCCTGGGCAAGTCACTTAATCCTATTTGCCTGGGTTTCCTCATCTCTCAAAGAGCTGGAGAAGGAAATGGAAAACCACTGCAGTATCTTTGCCAAGAAAATCCCAAATGGGGTCATGAAGAGTCAGGCATACCTGAAAATTGACTGAACAACAATAGATATGATACCATGCTTGGCATAAAACTTATTGTTCCAACAAGCTTCATTTTCTTGGGGGATGGGAGAGAGATAGTGCACGTATTTGAATAAATTAGGCATTTGGGAGAAGGGAAAACTGATGAGGAGAAAGGGAGAGATCACGGAAGAAGAGCAGCTTCATAGAAGAGATGGTTATCGGACCAAGCCTTGAAGTTAAATAGATAAGGGATCTGGAAGCGAGAGCTGAGAAGGAGAGCATTCCAGGCATGTGAGGCAGCAGTATGACTGCATGGAGGCAGAGGTGGAAGGGAAGTGTTGGCAAACAACTAATAATTCAGCTTGACTGGAACTTAAAGAGTATAGCAAAGGGATGCCATGAAATAAAGCAGGGAAGTAGGTGGGAACCACATTGCAGAAGGCTTTACCTGCCAAGGTCAAGGGGTTTTATTTTCTATTTATTATTACACTTCCACATTTATTTTAGGAATCAATTATTAAAATTAATAAACAATGCAACCTACATGTTTATTTTAGTAATGATAAATTAAGAAAACATATTTATTTTGGGATTTCTTCTTATATTTTATGCTAAAGGCAATAGGGAGCCATTAAAAGTTTTTAAGTAAGATACATGGGCAGGAGACTGTCTATGGAAAATAATTTTGACAGCTACATAGAGGCCTAATTAAAGACAAGAATAAAAACCTCCAATAATATTGGCAGCTGGATAGCACAGTATATAGCACATAGAGCCTGGAGTCAGGAAGACCTGAGTTCAAATCCAGCCTCGGATGCTTCCTAGCTATGTGACCCTGGGGAAGTCACTTAACCTCTGCCTCAGTTGCTTCAAATGTGAAGTGGCAATATTAATAGCACCTACCTCTCAGGGTTGTTGAGGATCAAATGGGATAATATTTGTAAAGCTCTTGACATGATGTCTGACACATAGTAGGTTCTAGATAAATTCCCTTTCCATCCCATGGGAATGGTTATGACATATATATATATATGATATATATATATGATATATGATATACACACATCATATATAACACATAAATACATCTGCATATATAAAAATTTAATTTTTATATATGCATACATTATATAATAATAAAAGCTTATATAACTTCATATCATGATATATGATATCATACCTCACATTCAATTTTTAAGATTGCTTTTAATTTGAATATTTAGACAAACAGGACATAATTCACAGTAATGTTCTCTCTTGGGGAAAAAAATCCTCAAGTACAAAACAATCTTTAAAAAAAAAAAAAAGCAAACACAAAGCAAAGCATTTGCTCATTTTATGCTAGGGACAGCAGATGGCCAAAGGAAAAATCAGGCCCAAACCTAGCTCTAAGAGTTAAATAGAGACATCAGATTTATGGGGGAAGTGATATGTTATATGATATATGTGTGATATGAGATATGTGATATATGAGATCATATCTATCATGATATATGGTAATAAAGTTATATAAACTTTAATTATCATCATTCTATATAATATTCTGTATATATTATTCTATGTCTATATATTATATTCTATACCTATACAGCCATGTATGATATAGTATATAACTTTATAATCATATATAAAATATATAAAAATTTTATATATACCTGCTTTAAGGTTTATAAAACCCTTTATAATTGTTTCCATATGTATGTATAGTCTAACATATGTTATTTGATAAAAACCTATTTGCTGTGAAGTGCTTCAGACTGAGACTGCCCTGATGATCTATAGGCATAGCATTTCAAAGACAAAACAGAAAAGGTAGCCCTATAGGGAATAGAATTTACATCCTTATCATCTTTGTTTAAAAAAAAATCCAATTTGCTTTCAAGTTTCATTTGAAAATTAGTTCCATCCTCCCTACACCTGAAGTTATAAGTTTAAAGTTTTAAAGCTATAAAGGGTATTAGAAAAACCCAAAATATTGGCTCAGCCTTAACTTGTCTTTCTGGGGTTTGCTTTTGATTCAGTTTGTTTTTTTGGAGAAAAATAAAATAAAAGATGGCGACAGGTTTCAAGAACAGTCAGGAAGAAAGAAGCAAGCAAAGGCATCATGGTTTGGCTTTCCAGGCTGAGGAAACTTTGGAGACTTAGTTAATAATGCAAAGGTTTACTCTTCAGAGGGTTTCTGATTGTGATCTGAACTGATTCTCCAGCACGGTTACCGTAACAGAATCTCCAGTGAAATGAGGTGTTGAAGGGAACCTTGAGAATGACTGTCTGTCGTCCCTCCTGATGTCTACAGGAAGGCTCATCAGGTTTCCTTCTTTTCCTTCTTGTACCATGCACCGGTTACCAAGCACTGGAGGGACACAAATACCCCAAGGGAAGACAAAGGAGACAGGAACCTCATTAATTGGCTCAGTATAATCAGTAAGCAAATTCACTTCTTAGGTGTAGAGGAACCTTAGGAGCTGCAAGGGACTTTGAAGGTCTTCTGGTCTCAGACCCTCATTTTATAATGAGGACACTGAGACCCAAAGAGGGTGAGTGACTTAAACAAGGTCACATAGGTAACTAAGTAGCAAGTCAGGGATTTGAACTTGGGGCTTTTGACTTCAAAACCAGAGCTCTCCCATGTGTAACTGTTTGTTTACATTTATATAGACACTATTTTATTAATAAGATCTGTTCAGTCACTTTTCAATTGTGTCCAATGCTTTGTGACTAAATTTGGAGTTTTCTTTTTAGAGAAACGTGGAGTGGTTTGCCTTTTCCTTCTCCAACTCATTTTATAGGTGATAAACGGAGGCAAACAGGGTTAAGTGACTTGCCCAGAGTCACACACCTAGTGAGTATCTGAGGCTGGATTTGAACTTAGGAAGTGGAGTCTTCCTGGCTCCTAACCTGGACCTAACTGCCCTAATAAAACCTAAATTCATATAAAATAGAATTACTGCATTCATAGTTATTTTTTGTCATGTATTTTTTTTCAACCAACACATACTGATTACTGATAGCACAGTTCTTCTCAAGTAGGGTTTTGTAAAATTGTAAAAAGCGAGTTGTCATACTTGAAAACACAGGTAACTAGTATCCTAGAACTGTGTAGAAGGACCTGAGCTCAAATGTAGCCTCAGACACTTATTAGCTATGTGACCCTGAGCAAGTCATTTAAGCCAGTTTGCCTCAGTTGCCCCAACTTTAAAATGAGTTAGAAAAGGAAATAGCAAACATTTCCAGTATCTTTGTCAAGAAAACCTCAAATAGGATCACAAAGAATCAGATGTGACTGAAAAATGACTGACAACAGGGTATCCCAAAAGCTTTAAACTTTAATACCTTAAAACAACAGTAAATCTTTGACCTTCTGCAAACGATGCTACTATGTTCGGCCATATGAAATGTTGCCAAGGAGACTGAAATAAATGTTTCTGTGGAGAAAGAGTAGGAGTACACAGTATCATCTCTCACACTTAAGTCTCTCCGATTCATGTCCTCCATCCTGCTCAGATCACAGAACTGTGTTCAGTCCTGGCTTTCAGAGTTTAGGAAGGAGATGGACAAAGTAGAGTCCATTCAAAGAGGACTGGCCAGAATGGTGAGGGGACTGAGGACCATGCCGCATAAGGATCAGATGAAGGAGCTAACAATGTTTGACCCGGAGTAAAACCTACATGAGTGATGTCTTTGAGGATCTTCCTGTGAAAGGTGGATTTGAGTTTTCTTCCTGGATCCCAAGGGAGGGGAATAGTTTGGAAGCAATAAGATATAGAAGGGGGCAGCTAGGTAGCTCAGTGAATAGAGTTATGTCTAGAGATAGGAGGTCCTAGGTTCAAATATGACCTCAGATACTTCCTAGCTCTTGGAACAAATACTTAGTATTAATTCTAAGACAGAAGATAAGGGTTTAAAAGAAAAAAAAAAAAGTCTTGGGTTTGAATCCTCGCTCTGTAATTTACTACCAGTATCCCATTGAGCTAATATGGCACAGTGGATAGAGCACTCATCTTTGTGAGTTCAAATCCAGCCTTAGATCCTGGGCAAATCACTTTACCCTGTTTGCCTTAGCTTCTTCATCTGTACAATGAACTGGACAAGGAAATGGAAAACTGCCCCAGAATCTTGCCAAGAAAACTCCTAATGGTGTCATGAAGAGTCAGATATGACTGAACAGCACCAACAAAATGCCCCTGAGCAAGTTATTTCTGGGCCTCAATTTCCTTATCTGTAGAAATAGAGGGACTAGATTAGATAATCTCCCCCTTTTAGCTCAAAATCCTGTGCCTGAGCTGATGGACCACTCAGATTCTATAATTGATGAGGTGAAGGTCTGGATAAGCCACTGTCTTTTGTGCCATGATTTCAGGCAAAACCAAAGATCCCTTATCTTTGTGGAAATAGATTTAACATTCTCTCGCCAATTACTTTTTGACATCCTAATGCATTTATTAAGGGTATCCAAATTGTGAGAGACATGAGTTAAATTTTTGTCTGTTCAAAGGAAATTGCTTCTCTGAGGCATGTCATCTCTTATTAACTAATAATTAACAGGAATAATCTTTTTCATGTGTGGATTCTGTTCATCTGAGGTATTTATCTTCTTGTACATTTGACTTGAAGGGAAGAGGTTCAAGGGAAAAGGATCTGTTTCCATTTGCTGCAGTAGACAATTCCTTGGAGGTACAATTATAATTCAGAATGATAGATTTAGACCCTTACATCTATTGTGAGGTCTTTCACTTCCTCAATTTTCTATTCTGTTGGGGGAAGAGTCAGCCTTCTAGTTATTCAGGATCATCTTGAGCCTTTCCCTCCCTCTCATTTTCCATATGTAATCAATTGTCAATTATCTATTCTACCTCCACAATATCTTCTCATCTGGAATATTACAATAGTGTCTGTCTGTCTGTCTGTCTGTCTGTCTGTCTGTCTGTCTCTCTCTCTCTCTCTCTCTCTCTCTCTCTCTTTTAAGCCTTACCTTCTGTCTTAGAATCGATACTAAGTATATTGGTTCCATTAGAGTCCTAAGGGCTGGGGAATCGGGGTTAAGTGACTTGCCTAGAGTCACATAGATTGGAGGTCAGCTACAATAGTCTTCTAACTGGAGTTCCTGGCTCCAAACTCTTCCTTTATCTTCTATGCTCCATGCAGCTGATAAATTGATAATTCCTAAAGCACAATCTGACCATGTTGCTCCCCTGCTCAAAAAGTTTAAATGGCTCCCTATTGCTCCTACAATAAACAATAACATCTTCTATTAGGCATAGCCTTTTATGACCTGTCTTTGGCCTATATTTCCAGGTTTATTGCATAGTACACTCCTTTGCCCACAATGTTCTAAATAAACTGGCCTCCTCACTGTCTTCAAAGGCAATAATCCACTGTCCTCCCCTCTCTGTCCTGCATGCCAGAAATGCACTGTCCCCCATCCCATGTCCCACTCCTAGAATTCCTAAATTCCTTCCAGACCTAATCCAAGTGGCCAGTTCCTATGAAGCCTTCTCTTATTCCTCCAGCTGCTAGTACCCCACCTGCAGACACTGAAATCATTTTCTTTACTTTCTATATATTTTGGATTTTTTTTTATCTATTACATGCTCCTTCCTCCATCCCTCTCCATTAGAATGTAAGCCTCTTGTAAGCAAAAACTAGTTTGTTTTGGCCCGTCTATTCCCAGAAACCAGCACAGTTTCTGGCATTTAAGAGACAACTAGATGGTGCAACAGGACACAGAGTTGAACCTTGAGTCAGAAAGATCTGAGTTGAAATCCAGCTTTAGCCATGTCCTAGCTGAGTGGCCTTGCCCAAGTCACTAAACCCCTGTTTGCCTCAATCTCTTCAACTCTGAAATTCAGATAAAAAGAACAACTGCCTCCTAGGTGAGGATCAAACAAAATAACATTTATAAAATACTTAGCACAGAATCTGGCACACAACAATAAATGTTCCATTTCACTGCTTTTATATCTATAAATATTATGGTTGTCATTGTTCAGTCATTTCAGACTCTTAGTGCTTTTAAAATAATTTTTTATTTAAATTTAAAATATAAAATAATTTAAAATAAAATAATAAAATACTCACACAACATATGAAGCCCTAAACTTCCATCCTAATGCACCCATATCCTTTGATAGAATTATTAGATTGTTAGCTCCTGGAAGGCAGGGAGCCCTCCTTGGATTGGGGCACTCCAAAAGGCCTATCTCTGGCCTCTCTTTGTATCTTCAACAGTTGGCACAGTGCATTGTATTTAACTTAATAAATGTTGATCAGTTATTGATTATTGAACCTCCTGTGGCAGCAGAAATTCTCATGAGAGTATCTGTCTCTAGTAAGAAATTTTTCTTCTGAACCTTGTATTCTCATCTTAGAAAAATATATTTTTTAAAAATCAGTTTGAAGTTCCAAATTTGTGTAATTTGTCCATTTCTAAAAGTATACTAAGATGCATTAATGATTATAGATTCAGTATTCTTTAAAATATTTAAATTTTATAAAGTCACAAAAAGAAAACTAAACATTGGAGACCAATAATATCATATTAAATTTGTGTAGTATTTTGTTTTATAATATAATTTCTTAAATCTCAGGTTATTTGGTCCTTAGAAAGTAGTGAGCTAAGTAGTTAGGAAGGTTTTTTTTTTAAAGGTAAGAAAATCGAGGCACAGAGAAGTTTGAGTAACTTTCTTTAGAGTCATGCAGCTGTTAAGGGTCAAAACCCAGTCTAAATTCAAGATCCTGGTTCTAATGATAATAGGACTTCCTTTTCCAAGATCTTGCTTTTCAGTTTTGTTAGTGGTTTCAATTATTCACCATCAACCTAAAACACTGGAGGTCTACTTGCAAGTGGTGATGTCTACCCCTGGCAGCAATCCCTTTTGCTTCCACTTTCACTTTTTTGGGGGGTTGGCCTGGGGTGCACCAAGCCAAAGGACAGGAAAAGGAAGAGGAAACACATTCATTTGGGGTCAGCAGGTGTTTGCTTATATCCATGGTAGGTCTTAGACTGAATTCCCATGCAGATATGGGGCCTCTACTGTACATCACTTTACATTGAAAGCTTTCCAGTTCACCCTGGAACTGGAGCAGTATTAGCAACTCAGAATCCTCAGAACATCCGTAATTATTACTGTGAAGGATAATAATGCCTTCCAAGAATGAGCCATAATGGAAAAACAACCAACTATGGCCATCTGACCAAATCAATCTGTGTGGCTAAATTGAATCAAACAGGGAAGCAGGTGGTTCTGAGGACAAGATGTGCTAAGGTAGTGCTGAAGCCTAGGAACCTGGCAGGAGCATCAAAAAAAGAGAAGGGAGGCGGAAGGCCAAGAAAGGTAGCCAGAGAGCATTTAAGAGTTTTGCACAGGTCTCATCTTATAATAACCGAGTCCTAAAGAATCTTAAAGGGGCACAGTGGATAGAGTGTTGGACGTGGAATCAGGAAGGTTTAAATTTAAATTCCACCTCAAACACTCAGAGTGACCCTGAACAAGCCACTTGACCACTGACTGTTTCCTCATCTGTAAAATGGGGAAAATTTCTCTATGAGTTGTTTTGAGGATCAAAGGAGATAATCTTTGTAAAGTTCTTGGCATACGCAAGCAATTTTGATTTAATTTTATTTTTTTAAAACCTTCACCTTCCATCTTTGAATCAAAAAAAAATACTTTTACATTATATTAGATAAAGGTTTAGGATGTCATCCTTAATCCCTCTTTCCTCATTATTCACCCCAACTTTTCCTTTACCTTATTTGTTATCATTAAATATACCAGTTCAGCTGACTTCATACATAAGTATTTACAGGTCACACAGCTAGGAAGTATCTGAGGTCAAATTTGAATCTGGGACCTCCCATCTCTAGGCATGGCTCTCAGTCTACTGAGTCACCTAGCTGCCCTCTGCAAGCTATTTTTGTTGTTTTTTTTTTTTGTTTTGTTTTTTGTTTTGTTTTTTTTAAACCCTTAACTTCTGTGTATTAGTTCTTTGGTGGAAGATTGGTAAGGGTAGGCAATGGGAGTCAAGTGACTTGCCCAGGGTCACACAGCTGGGAAGTGTCTGAGGCCGGATTTGAACCTAGGACCTCCTGTCTCTAGGCCTGGCTCTCACTCCACTGAGCTACCCAGCTGCCCCTCTGCAAGCTATTTTTAAAACCCAACTTGCTGAGACCCATACTGAACTAACATTGTACTTAGATTCGGAATACAGCACTCTCGGGCACCACCCCACCTGTCCTGTATTTCACTCTGCCAGACCTTTTATGGTCCGGCCAAACAAGATGCCTCTGTGTCCTCTTCCCCATCCCTCATTCCAACTCTGTGTTCTCATATCCTTCTGTTTGTTCAATTTATTCCCTCTCCCAACTCTCTCTCTTTACTTGCTAATTTCGATCTACCTTTAAAAGTCCAACTCAATAATGCTGTGTTGGAAAAAAATACAGGCTTCAGCTTCAGAGGACCTGAGTTTGAATTCCACCTCTGTTACTACCTGTGTGACTACAGGCAAGTTAAATAACTTTTCTGAACCTCAGTTTCTTTATCAGAAAAATGAGAGCTGTACAATCTGGTCTGTGAAGACTCTTCCAGCCCAGACCAAGAATCCCATGACTATAAATGCTCTTTCTTCCAGGAAGCTTTCCCTGGCACCCTCTCTGCAAGGGTCCTGACCCCTAACCTTATGTCAGACTCTTCTAATATGCTCATGCAGTATTTTATTGTGGGTCAGTGACATGGAATAATGAATGGGGTACTGGGCTTGGAATCCTGAAGACCTGCATCTACATATGCTAGGAATGCTTTGTAACCTCAGATTCTATGCATATTGACTTGTTATTGATGTAGGCAACCCCTTGGGTCCATTATGACTCTTACTAGTGAGTCTGTGAGTTTTTTTGTGCTTAAAGCCTAAAAAAAGTGAAGGCATAATGTCTGGATCCCAGCCTCTTTGAAGAGAGTGAGGAGGGACAAGGAAGATCTACCCAGTATCTGGTCCTAGTGATCCCGGGTAAGTGATTTCAGCCTGGTTGCTTCAATTTCCTCATCTGTAAAATGAGCTAGAGAAGGAAATAGCAAGCCACTCCAGACTCTTTCTCAAGAAAACTACTAATGAGTTTACAAAGACTCAGACATGCCTAAAATGACTGAAAAACAATAACCACAACAAATATTTTATTATGCAAGTATAATAAGACAGAACCTGTGATTCTGAATAAGGGGGAACAATTCTGAAACTAGTAGAGAGACAAGTTCTAGAACAAGGATTATATATCCAATAGTTTTCCAGCTTTTCCCCCTCGTTAAAAAACTTATATTTCCATAAATTTTGTTGAGTAACTGCTTTGGGAAATAGTTGGGAACAAGAAGGGGAAAAACATGTAAATTTCTTAGGTTCCAACCAGGGATTATGCATTACTAAATGCTCTCAAAGACTGAATCATATGATCCAAGAGCTAAAATTCTGAGCCACAAATTACATACCTATATAGTAAAAATTCTCCATCCTTTTTTTTTTTTTAACCCCTTACCTTTTGTCTTGGAGTCAATACTGTGTATTGGCTCCAAGGCAGAAGAGTGGTAAGGGCTAGGCAATGGGGGTCAAGTGACTTGCCCAGGGTCACACAGCTAGGAAGTGTCTGAGGCCAGATTTGAACCTAGGACCTCCCATCTCTAGGTCTGGCTCTCAATCCACTGAGCCACCCAGCTCCCCCCGACTCCATCCTTTTTTAAAAATAGGTTTTATATAGCTCTTTAAGATCTGTACACTGCTTTACAAATAGTTTCTCATTTTAGCCTCACAACAACCCTGAGAGGTAGATACTGTTATTATTCCCACTTTACATTTGAGGAAACTGAGACAACAGAGAATAAATGACTTGTCTGGGGTCACACAGCTATTAAATGTCTGAGGCTACATTGGACTCTTGAGGCACCCTATCCAATGTGCCTTATGGTGGCCAAATCGTATCTGTGTCTCTTTTCTCCTTCCACTAGAGGATAAACTCTAAGATGTCAGGTATCCCATTTTAAATAGACTTTAATACTACAGATGACAAAGTCCTCTGCATGTAATAAATATTTAACAAAGAGCAATTGAACCAAACAGAATGAAATCAAAGATAACTCAGAGCTACCATCTTGTTATCTGAACATCCTACTTTGTTCTAATACTTCACTCTCACCTTGACTCTGAGAACCAGATTTTCATCCTTTTGAGCTACAAAATTCCAATTTCCTGACTCCTTTGGTAGACCAACTTCCACTTGCCATCTCTCTTTTTTGAACCTTGAGCTAATATTTGGACCAATGAGTCACTATTCTTCCCACTACCCCCCAGCCCACAAGGTTCTCATGTTCAGCCCTCTCCAAACCCTCCTCAATCCGCTGCCAAGCATACAGCTATGAATGGCTGATGGAATTTGACCATTAAACCCATACTGGGCTGTGATAGATCATGTCATTTAAATTAATCAAACAACCTGAGAATTAGGAGGCTTGCTAGAGCAGTTAACTAATTGACAGGGGCTTTTTTTTTTAAAGAATTTTTTATAACTTTACAGTACTATACCAGGTGTTATGGGGAATGCAAGAGCTATGCTCATTTCAGGGTACCAAGTTTTTGGAAAAATACTTTGCTAAAATGGAATATAACCAGAGAAGGAAATGCAGAATGGCAAGAGTCCTGAAGACCAAACCACACATGGATTGGCTGAGAGAACTGGGAATGTTTAGTTTGAAGACAAAACATACTTATGGAGGATAGGACAACTATCATCAAATATTTTAAGAGGCCTTAGATGTGTAGGAGCAATGAATGTAAGTTCCAAAGAGATAGACTTTGACTCAAGATAAGGAATACATTCCTTAAACATATAGCTTTCCAAACCTAGAATTAAAAGTTTAAAAGGCAGTGGTTTTCTGTATTGTTCAATAGGAGGCTAGATTTCTATTTATTTATTTGCTTGTCGGTTTATTTATTTATTTGTGCATCCATTTGCCTTTATTCATTCATTCATTCATTCATTCATTCATTTATTTATTCATTCATTCATTCATTCATTCATTCATTCATTCATTCATTTATTTATTTATTTTTTGAGTGAAAGCCCTTACCTTCAGTCTTGGAGTCAATACTGTGTATTGGCTCCAAGGCAGAAGAGTGGTAAGGGCTACAGGCAATGGGAGTCAAATGACTTGTCCAGGGTCTCACAGCTGGGAGGTGTCGGAGGCCATATTTGAACCTAGGACCTCCCATCTCTAGGCCTGGCTCTCAATCCACTGAGCTACCCAGCTGTCCCTGAGATTTCTATTTATGTGAGTATAGGCCTAGAGGCATAATGTGGTTAGAGTTCTGGAACTGGAATCAGGAAGAGCAAGGTTAAAATCCTTTTTATGTATTTTTTTTTAGAGCCTTTTATATACATGGTACTAGACGAGGTAGAGGGCAGCCAGATGACTCAATGGATAAAGCACCAGTCCAGAATCAGGCTTCTTCCTGATTCCGGAAGATTCACATCTTCCTGATTTGATAGCTGGCCTAGATTTTTTTTTAAACCCTTACCTTCTGTCTTAAAATCAATACTGTGTGTTGGTTCCAAGGCAGAAGAGTGGTAAGGGCTAGGCAATGGGGGTTTAAGAGATTTTCCAGAGTCACACAGCCAGGAAGTATCTGAGGCCAGATTTGAACCCAGGACCTCCCACCTCTAGGCTTGGTGCTCAATCCCCTGAGCCACCCAGTTGCCCCCTGACCTAGATTCTTAATAGCTGTGTGTCACTGGCCAAGTCACTTAACTCAGTTTGCCTTAGTTGAGCTGGAGAAAGAAATGGCAAATTACTCACTGTATTTTTGCGAATAAAACCCCAAATGGGATCCCCAAGAATTGGGCACGACTGAAAAACAACTGAACAGTTACAACAATAAATATATAATTCAGTTGAATCCAGCTTATGATGGACTTAAAATGTCAAACATAGAAATGTGTATTTTATCCTCAAGCCAGGAGGGAATCAGGTAAACTTTATTGAACAGGATGGTGTTCTTTGCTTTAGAAATACCAATTTGGCATCTGTGCAGAAGATAAGACTAGGAAGGCAGGACTCCCAGAGGCTATCAGAAAAGTCCAGACAAACCCGAATTAGCATGATGTCCACATGAGCAGGGAGAAAGAGGTGGTAGTTGTAGGGGTAAAATCAACAACACTTGGCAACTATTTAGTATGGCAATTTAGTATACTAGAAATAGTGCTAGATTTTTTCATCTGAGAACCTCACTCTGCCATGTACTACTTATGTGACCCTGGAGATGTCATCTAATCTCTCTGAGTCTTATTTTTCCAATTTGTAAAGTTACTTCTAAGCTCCCTTCCATTTCTGAATAGATCATTCTGTGATCATATGAGGGATAAGGGGAAGGTAAGATTCAAGGATGACTCCCAAGTTGGACATCTAGAAGGAATATGGTAACCTTGACACACACCAAAAAAAGGATGTTAAGAAGAGAGATGGGTCTAAGGGGAGAGAGCGTGAGATCCATTGAATATATTGAATTTGAGATGCCAATGGGACATCCAGGCAAAAACATTCATCAGGCTATTGGTGAAATGGGACACTTGCTTAAGAGAGACAAGGACTGAATAGGTAAAAAAGAATCTTCTGTGTGGAAATGATAGGTGAATTTATGGGACCTGATAAGAATACCAAAAGAGAGTGGATGGACCTAAGGCAGAGCATCCAATGTGCATTTTCTGTATGCGAATGAATATAAAATGTAGAAAGCAGCCAGGGACTAAATTTGGAATCAGAAAAACCTGAATTATAATTTAGTGTTGAGTACTTACTTAGCTATGTGACTCTGGACAAGTCACTTAAGTGCTGCCTGCCTTGGTTTCCTCAACTGTAAAATGAAGATAATATGACCTCTTAGTTCTCTGGGTTCTTATAAGGTTCAAATAAGATATTTGTAAAGCACTCAGCACAGTGCATGACATAGAACAAACACTATATAAATGATAGCTATTATGATTATGTCTTAGCCACATGCATCCTTATAAATCATCTGATGGCAAGGACAGCAGATTCAGAGAGATTCAGTTCTCCTTCCTTCTTCTGTGGACTTCCCACTGTGTAAAGTAGGATAACGAAGTAAGGAACCCCTTACTGTGTAAAGAATCATAGAATTCTAGAGTTAGAGGAGACCCAAGAGGTCATCCAATAAAATCCCCTGCCCAGTGGATATCTCTCCTCTCCAAAAGCCCCCAGTAAGTTTTCATCACTATCTACCTCTTACCTAGCTATTATAAGTGAAAGCATCTATAAGCTTTAGAACACTGTATAAGTTGTTGTTACTGACATTATTACAATGATGATGATGTAATACAAAAATTATCCTCCTCAATTTCTAAATGACCAGGCTGAAGCTCAGAGTGTTTTGGTAATTTCCCTAAAGTCACACAAATAAGAGGTAGAGATGGAACTCCAGTCCAGATTCTTTTCCTTCCTTCCTTCCTTCCTTCCTTCCTTCC
>NC_058132.1:108275073-108317719 GCF_016433145.1 Gracilinanus agilis | reverse complement strand
AAAGCAAAGTGACATAATAATTGAAGCCCCAGAAATTTGAATGTATATAGCAAGAAAATATGTTCCACTGTTTACTAAAGAAACTATACATACTGTTATGAGTAAGATGAGATTAGCTAGTTATTAGGAATTAAGATGTACCTGGCAGAAAGGAGCTAGAGCTTGGAATTCCAGGTTGGAATGAAGGAGGAGGAAGTCTGACTGTGCCCTGAGTGTGGACTCCATTAGTGGTGGGCAAAACTGTTGCTAGCCTGGGAGACCTCAGTGCAAAGGACATCCTGTTTCCTGATTTTCCCCTGGGATCCTGTGTGGTGTGGCATCTAAGAAAATGACAAATCTACAGAGCCAAGAGAGGAGGAGAAGTTTGAAAACTGGAGGACAGTGCTTCAAGCAGAACTTCTCTACCTGGTACCTGAGATCATCTTGACTCCTGGCATCCAGAGATCATCAGTGGATTGCAGTGAGAATCCCAAAGCCACAAAAGCCCCAGCTGTACTCAAGCCTGGCAGGTTCCAGGTCTGAGGCAGTCACCCAGAGACTCCATTTACAGCTCCTTGGGCCCTGTTAGTTTAGATCACTTAGATAAGAGTAGAATAAGTCCTCCCATTGCCCTGTGGTTTTCTCCTTTAGATTTTTAGTATAGAAATCCTTTCCCACCTTTTAGTCTAACATAATTAAAGCTGTTAAGTCCCTTTTACCTTGTTAACCTGTTACTATACTCTGGTCTAGTGGAAGCTGGGTGACAGTTAAAATCAACTGCCATTCCTGTGGTAATCCAGTGAACTCTGGTCTCTTCACCCTGGTCCAGTCTCTCATAAATCCTAGAGTGTGTTCCCACAAACCACTTAGTTTATTGTAATATCTCTGGTGACCCCATTACCTCACTTATATTTTCCTACAGAGGGAAGGACAAAGGATTTCCAACATTTACTTAAGCAAGCATTTTTAAGCACCTTTATGTACCAGGCACTATGTGTTTTACAAATACTATCTCATTTTATTCTCACCATAACTTCACCATAACCTCATCATAACCTTAGAATGTTCATGCTATTATTATTTCTATCTTTTATTTGAGAAAACTGAGGGAGACAATTTAAATGACTTGCCCAGAGTAACATAGCTAGTAAGTAAATGTTTGAGGCTGAATTTGAATCAGGTTTTCTTGTCTCCAGGTCTAGTGCCCTCTCCTCTGTGCCATCTCTCTGCTCCTAAGTGAAATAGAGAGAGCACTAAATTTAGTGATAGGAGGCTTACTGGTTATCAACCTTTGTCACTAACTAGTTGTATTATTTTGGCCACACCAGATTACCTTTTAAATAAAAGCAAAAAGACTTGTCTTTGCTCTCAATGAGTTAACATTCTTTATTTAATTAATACTTTATTTTTCCCCATTTACAAGTAAAAGCAATTTTAAACTTTTTTTATTTTTAGTTCTAAATTCTCTCCCTCACTCCCACCCTCCTTCCCCTCTCCCTTCCCTGAGATGGTAATCAATCTGAAATCAATGTTACACATGGAATCATTTAAAGTATTTTTCCATATTAGCCATTTTCTGGAAGCAATACACAAAAGAAAGTTTGCAAATGGATGGCAAGAAGGACAGAGAGGGCATAGTGGCAAAAAATAATGAGTGAAAAGCATAACTAGGAGGGGAATGAAAAATGGATGACCAGAGCCCCTCTCCAAAATGGAGCTCCCTAGAGGAACCACCAATGGGAGATGAGACCAGATGAGACAGAGAGATTTTCCAGAATGAGAAGGCTACAGACACTGAGGGAAATGACTTAGCTTTTAGCAGAGAGAAACAGCATTAGGAATTAGAGTGAGAGAGAAGATGGAAGCATGAGTTACAAAGGGGATGACTTGCTACTGTCAGAACAGTTTTTGCTAGATGCTGTCCTCAGTGAGAGCTGGGTCTGAGAACCACTAGTGGGAGCTACTTCCCCTGGGGGAATGGACAGATAGGAACAATTTGTTCCAATGGCAGACAGTGGAAGCAACACTGTGGAGGGCCCAAGGCCATCTACCACATCCCAAGCCATCCCCAGTCATCCTGATGTGGTCTTGCCACTGGACTTGGATGGCTCTGGAAGAGAGAGTGAGGTGGATGACTTTGTGCAACTCTGCCTCACTTGAATCCAATCCAAGCACAATTCAAGGTATCCTCCTGTTATGTCATTGGTCCTTTTTGAAAACAAAGGACCACCACCAACAACAACAACAACATCAATAATAGCAGCAGCAGATAAAATGTCATGGGGAGAGACCTCACTACATAGCCTAGAGCTAGAAGTTTTTTTCCTTTTCATTGGACAGTATCCTTAGGAGAAGCACTTGTGGATGAGGAAGATTGTCTAATGATCTAGCTGAATACCCATGATGAACAGCTTAGATAAATACTCGTAGGCAAAGTTTTACACTAGGCTTAAATTTTAAAATATAAAATAAAAGAAAGAGCTATATAATATATTTATATTTATAATAGTTATAAATGAATATATAAATATTCAGGCAAATACATTTTTTACCTGGATTTAGTCATCTGGTACAATTTTCTTCCAACTCCTTAGCAATCTTTTTAATAGTTTTTTGAGTATATTTACTGTACCATTATCATCAAGCAATTTGACAACCTTCAAAATTCAACGTACATATATGACAGACTGAAAAAATACATATATGTCTACATATCTACAAATTTTCAAAGGAGTGAAAATAAACACACACACACAAATATAAAATATCTATGTGTAAAAAAGACTTTGATCTTGATGTTGGAAAAATTAAAGGCAATAGGAAAAGGGTCCAGCACAGGATGGGATGGATAGACAATGCCATGGAAACAATGAACATGCACTTAGAGTTTAGGAAATAGTGGAAGATAGAAAGGCCTGGAGTGCAATGGTCCATGGGGTCATTATGAGTTGAATATGATTGAATGAATGAATAACTATATACATATGTGTGTATTTATACATATATATTGCACATATATATACACACATACATAATCACATATACAATGTATAGAGATGACCCTACAACATAATTACATACTATAGAATTTCTTATACATACTGCATAACAAATATATAAAATATAAATGTAAAACACACAAACAAAATGGCAGCCTGAAAATCATCTGCATATATGCAGCTGTCTGAAGCCATGCATAAACAAACAACTACATATACATATCAGATGTCTTTTTTACTCTTTTCACTATTGTCTGTATATTTTTTAGTAAACATTCCCATGTGTTGCAATGACAAAAAAAAAAATCATCGACTGGTCTATCCGATCTTATAAGCCTTCCCACACTTAGCTTGGCTGGTCCTACACCGACAGGAACCCCGAGTGCTACAAGGCTTCCAGCATAGTAAGACCTGTCAGACCTTGGGCAAGTCACTTAACCCCCATTGCCTACCCTTACCACTCTTCTGCCTTGGAACCAGTACTCAGTATTGCTTCTAAGATGGAAGGTAAGGGTTTAAAAAAGATAAAGGCTTCTGAGAAGACTGGAGTGGAGTGAGTGCTCAGATATTTTATCCATATGTGCCAGTGGAGGGTGAGCCAGGTCATGGCTCACTTGCAAGTCTTCGAAAAAAGAAAGGTGTTGGGCTGCCTGTCTGTTTTCTTAAAATTAAAGAAAGACTCCTACTCAGAAGGTTGTCCCAAGAGATTTTGAATTTCCTTGGCCAGAATTACTTATTAGATTGCTTGCTTGCTGACATGAAGAGGGATTGTACTGTGCATTGGTAGAGCACGAACATTGACAAAATCACAAATCTTGAAATTATTGAAATGAGAACAGCTCCATGTTTTCATGGCACTTACCCATTAACAAAGCACACTCTTCAAACCAGCCATAGGAAGAGGGCAGAATTTTTATTTCAACTCAAGGTAGGAAGAGTGATAGGGAGAAGTCTTGTCATTTTTACTGGTAAAGGGAACTCCCAGGGCGGGGGAAAACCTCCCTCAACCAATGTGGGTTGGCATCTGCTTTTCAGCTTTAGCCTTCAAGAACTGAGTAGAGTGGGCTGCTAAATAGCACAGTTGACTTGAAAGCTAGGACTGGAGTCAGGAGGACCTGAATTCAAATCTGGCCTCAGACACTTCCTAGCAGTGTGACCCAGGGCAGGTCTTTAAATCCAGTTGCCTAATTGCTACTCTTCTCTCTTTGAATTGATACTAAGCCAAAAGGTAAGGCTTTAAGGGGGAAAAAAAGAATTGTTTATGGCATTGAGATATTAAGTGATTTCAACAGAATGACATGGCCATTATATATCAGAGGCAGACCAGTTCTTCTTGGCTTTAAGGCCAGAGTTCTTTCTGCTACTCTGTCTTTAATCTCATTTTATAGATTGGGAAACTGAAGCTCAGAGATCTTAAGTGACTCACCCAACATCCCAAAGCCGGTAAGGGGGAGGGTTAGATCTCTTCACTTTACCCTCCCTACTGCCTCAGTCCACCACAGTTTCATTTTTCTGCTTCATCACTTAAGTCAGCAAAGGCCCTGCAGCAATTATTAAGGGAAAAAAAAAAAAAGAAAAAACAAGGTCTTAAGAAGCCTGAGTGAAATATTCCCTAAAGTATTCACTCTAGCATTCTTGCATTTATTCACTTCCACATTCATAATGCATAACTCCACTACAAGGTTGGATGGCTAGAGGGCTTTGATTACCCTGGCAGCGACTCCCTTCACTTCTCTGCCCCTGCCTCCCATTGCTTCCTGGGTTACATATCATTCTTTCTGGCTAGATACAGATATTGTGAATCTGGAGTAAAAAAGGGGAACCTCAGAGCCTTATTTCTGAAGCTACTGAAAAAGAGTACAGATTTTAATAAAGGGGCTAAGTGGTTATATTTAGTTTTTGTAAGCTGTCTGAAGAAGCTTTGACTAAAAGAAGGGATCTTGCAGTGTTTTCCATAATCTTTACCTGCAATATATACATATATACATGTACATTATATATGGGTGTGTATACATAATAGATAATATCATGTAATGGATAGAGGACTGGCCTTGAAGTTAGAAATGCCCCATTTCAGTCAAGTCTGACTCTCCTTGATCTCATTTGGTAAGTTCTTGGCAAAAGTACTGGAGACGTTTGCCATTTCCTTCTCCAGATATTTTTACAGATGAGGAAACTGAGGCAAACAGAGTTAAGTGACTTACCCAAGGTCACACAGCTAGCAAGAATATGAATCCAGATTTGAAATCAGATCTTCCAGACTCCAAACCCGGCCATCTATCCACTGAACTACTGTACTGCCTCTACCCACCCACCTGACACATAGGAGTAAGCCTTTAATAAGAACTTGTTGACTGGTCGACAGGCTGGTTTAATTTCTCAGTATCTTGAGCACCTCTTTAAACTCTGAAGTTCTGATTGAATTTAATACCTGTATCATCCATAGTGACCTGCCTTTGCTTCCATATCTTAGAAGTTTGGGGTTTAAGGGCTTTGGATTTTTGTCAATTTGTTTTGGATCTTTGATTTTGTTTCTTCAATCCGAATTGATCAATGAGGTCCTTGGGCAACTACATACATATATTTAGATAATCTCCTTCCTCCTCTCCCCCCCTTCTATCTCACAGGAATACATGTAGTTGGGTCTTCAGAATTTCACTCTTAAGGGCATTCCAGGCATCTTCTGCCAAATTGTCCTGAAGAACTTAAGCGACGGGATTCAATTTGACCCATGTTTCTTCTAAAATCTTCAGTATCCACTCTTCCTAAATGTTTTTCCAGAACATATCATCCATTTCATCCTTCTAGCTGGGGCATCTCACTCATTTCACATTGTGGAATGTATGGTGAAAATGCCTATGAAAATATCCTCTTTCTTATCAAGAAATAAGCTTTTTCAAGATGCCTTCCACCACTAAATCTAAATAAAGATCCTAAAATGTCTTCCTTCCAAATTCAATGCTCTTTCCACTAAACTCCTGCCCTACTGTTTTTTTTTTAACAAACTGGTTTGTTTCAAACTTTTCTTGAGTACCAAATAAATATAATCTGCTTGTATGTGAGTATAGATTTAAAGCCGAAAGGGACTCTACAGATCATCTAAGACTGCCTTCATTTTACAGATGAAATACTCTGAGCCCATGAAGGTTCAATAATTTTCCCAGAGTCTCATGGGTAGCAAACAGCTAAGTTGATATTGGTACATGGGCCCTCTGATTATAAGCCAGGATTCTTTTGACTATACCTTCAGCATTTCTCAGTATTGGAGAGGAGATTCATGGCAGGACGTAATAATGCTGAAAGATTGAGAATCACACTTCTTTTAAAAAAAATGTATATATAGCCACACTTGAGTGTGGATGCATAAAACTCTCGGGATTGTAATTCTAACAGGAGACTCTTTCAAATATTATTCAATTCTCCCTTCCACATCATAACTTACCTCATCCGGTCTCCTGATTCCAAGATCAGAGCCCTTTTTTTCTGGTGCTTAAGATATAAATGAAAGTTCTTTCTCAGAGCCCAGCCAAGTAGCAGTAACTAGTCAAGTTTAGCTTCTGGGAGTACCAAGAGAGGAGAAGAAGGCTGCTAGAACCTCCTGGACTATCCAAAGACCACTTTGGCAAGCACAAAGCTCTCGGGTTTAACTATCCACAATGATGCTAAATTTTGAGTACGTTGCTAACTAACCTTTTTTACATGTCCTGTCTTGACCAGCTCTCTATTGCAGAACTTCTTGCATCTGCCTCTTGCCTTCTTCTTAGGCTTTGGTCTTCCCTGTATCTCTACTTCCTTTCTAGTTCCCAAGATGCAGTTCAGGTCACTAGTTCCACTTACTCTCTTCCTTGCACTTGCCTTCTCCACCAAAGGGACAGCAACTCAATCCAAAGATGGCGTTGTCAACAGAGCCCAAAGTGGGTCCATCTCACTATTACCTGGCCATCAAACTGGTGGCTTTCAGTCCCAGCCACCCCACATTCTCCCCTTGGACATGAAATGACTCATTTAGCATTTCTAAACCTCAGTCCATAAATCTCCCATCTTGCCAAGGCAGGCCTCCAACTAGTACACTTGCAAAATGCTTCGCATCCTCCCCAAAGCACTATACAGACATGTCATTATGCACACAAATAGCCAATACCAAATGTGACTTTTCAAATTCAGATTAGAAACAAAAGAACGCAGCAGAGGTTGAGCCAACTGCTCCAAAAGCGTAGACACTCATGAGATAAGCTTGTGTGGTGTAACAAAAACACCTGATACTGTAATAAAATACAAATCTGTTGACTTCAGCCATGACCCTCTTTCCGTATTTCATTTTATGAGTAATGAATGGACAACTCAGATTTGATTTGAGGGCAGTAATTTTTACATCATCTTCCAATCCTGGGAGAAAAAGTGTTGTTTTCTAGAGCCCACAGGTCTCCCACACACCTCCCTACTTCAGTAGATCCATCGGGCTCTCTGTTCCCCTCAGCCAGAGGCCCTGGGTGAGAATGCAACAATTCTGACAGTACTATGGACACTGAGATGAGGGGAGGCTAGAAAAGCAAGCAGGACCCTCACATGGCTGATGAAGCTCCAATTATTGATTGTCCAGAGCGTTCACCCCTGGAGCCCCCAGACATATATAGTTCAGAAATGCAGCCAATCTCTGGGAATGGAGGTGGAATGAAAGGCCTCAGGATAAGCAGAGTGAGTTCTGGAGCCCCCCAGGGCCAATTATTCTCTTCCAGCTCTAATCAGAATGGCAGAGTGCAGGAATGGTGAACTCTGAGTCCCTCAGAGGGCCCAGAGCTAGGGCCCAATTATTTCTGTCTCCAAAGCAAAAGCAAAGCTGTTTTTGCCACTGCAGACTTCTTTGGACACAATGGAAATTGGCATGTATTTCTCCCATCTAAAGATAGCCTTCATTGGGGGGTCCCTTAGCCCTGGCTTTCAGAGGCTTCACTCTCCAGAGTCTCCAATTTATTTTTCCTATAGATGTCAAAGAATCTCAGAGGTGGAAGGAACCTTAAAGAGCCTTCAGTAAACCTGCCATCTTGAACAAAAATTCTCTTAGGTCCTCTCACAAATGGTATTCCAGGTCCTCTTTAAAGAACTCCTGAGGTACACACTGCCCCTCAAAGGAGCCTCTTCTTCCCTTGGATAGCTCTAATTGTTAGGAATTTTTTCCTCACTTCAAGCTGAAATCTGCCTCACTGCAACTTCCACATCTTAGTTTCCATTTTAAAATCAATTCTATGTTTCAATTCTAAAGCAGAAGAGCAGTAAGGACTAGGGAAAAGGGGTTAAGTGACTTGCCCAAGGACACAAAGCTAGGAAGTATCTGAGATCAGATTTGAATTCAGGATCTCCCATCTCTAGACCTGACTCTCAGTCCACTGAGCCATTTAGCTGCCCCTGGCTTCCTCAGTTGTAAAATGACCTTGGACTAGATGGTTTCTAAAGGCCCCTTCTATCTCAAAATCTATGACCCTAAGTTTAGTGGTACCTCTCAGAGCTTGAGCCCTTCTTTTATAGAAAACCTGTGAGGACTTCAAGAAAAAGTTCTTCAAAAGGTCTCTTTGAAAGGAAGTCATTTCCCACTCTCTGAAAATGTCTCCAAGCAGAAAATAGATGACCATTTGTTGAGTATATCTTATAGGAATTTTTTTAAACCCTTATCTTTCATCTTAGAATCAAAACTGTGTATTGGTTCCAATGCAGAAGAGCAGTAAGGGCTAGGCAATGGGAGTTAAGTGACTTGCCCAGGATCACACAGCTAGGAAGTGTCTGAGGCCAGATTTGAAGCTTGGACCTCCTGTCTTTATCCTTGGCTCTCAATCCACTAAGCCACCCAGCTACCCCCATTATGGGAACTTTTTGTTTTGACCTGGGTGAACTTGGTGGCCTCTGAGGTCCTTCAGATTAGAACTCCAAGGCCCTGTACTCAGGATCATTCCTTGATAAAGTACAGGAGAATCTCAATGGGGGAAGATTTATTAGAGCTTACATTTCTCAAGTGCCCTGCCATTATCTTATCTTGCCTGATACTTCATATATCTCCAATAGGAGGAGAGGGGAAAAAAATTATCATGACTATTTTTCAGGTTCAGAGAACTGAAGGGACTTGCCCAAACCATGGGGCAATGAAGTAACAAAGCCAACTCTTGAAGCCAAAATTTTTGCTTATAATTCCAAGGTTCATTTCCAAATATTACGCTGATTTTAATAACTAGCGTCAGTGGGAGATTAGTCATTTCTCTACTACATTCCTCAGTTTCCTCATTCATAAAATGGAGGAGGGAGTAACTCGATTATTTCCATGGTTTCTTCCAACTCTCATATTCTGTGATTCTAAAGGTTGTTGGGAATGTTGACACTGGGTCTACCCAGGGACGAGTGCCAAGGAGTTGGTACAAATGACTTCCTTTGTGCTGTTATCAATTTGTTGACTCTCTAGTGACTTGTAGGACAAGAACATCATAAAGGTACCAAAGCAGTTCTTTTCACATTATCTCTAATTACCTAAGCAGTTCTCTAGTCATTAGAGAGGGAAAAAAAAACAACTCCCCAACTTTGTGGTTCTTAACATCTGCAATGATGCCAGCCTCACACTGAAAAAAAAAAAACCAAACAGTTTTAATTTTAAAGCATCCAGTTGAAGCATGTACGGAAAAATAAAGTCAGGGGAGTTTTTTTTTTAATTTTTCTGTTTGTTACATAAAAATTCCCAGATATCTCCCTCCCCTCTTCACACTAGAGAAGGCATCATTTGATGAAATGATATATGGATATATAAAACTATGTCTTGCTTGTTTCTATTTATCATTTCCTTCTCTGGAAGTGGACATACATTAATTATTTTTCAAAGAGTATTTCTGTTGCTGAATGTAATATTCTCTTAGTTCTTCTCATGTCACTCTTTACAATTTTATGTAGTCTTTCCATGTTTTTTTTTAATTAACCTGCTCATCATTTCTTATGGCCCAGCAATATTCCATCACAATCATATGCCACAACTTGTTTAGCCGTTCCTCAGCTGATAGGCATTCCCTCAGTGTCCCATTCTCTGTCACTGGGAAGAGAGCTGCTATAAATATTTTAGAACATCCTATTGGGGAAAGTAGTGTGTGTGTGTGTAAGCAAATACAAAATATGTACCAAATAAATACAAGGGAATTTATGAGAGGAAGCAAGAGAAGCCAAAGGAATCCAGAAAGGCTAAGAAAGAGGTAGCACTGGTACTGATCCTTGGAGAAAGCTAAGGATGCTAAAGGATAGAGGAAAGGAGCGCATGTATTCTAGAAATGGGGGGTAGCTGGTGCAAAAGGAACAGCCACAGGAGATGAAATGTTGCATGGGAGAGGAATGACAAGTAAGTCTGCCTGAATCGTGAAGCGTATGAAAGGCAAGTTTTGATGCCATTTTGGAAGAACTTCCTAGAGCTGGAGTATGTGAAGGGAAAGCCAGAAAGACAAGTTGGTGCCATCTTGGAATGACTGCCAGCCCTGGAAAAGCCAGCATTACCTCTGTGCTCTCATAAAATATCTGGGAAGGGCTGTGTTATAGACTATTGGGACTATGTGTTTTACCTTTTTTTTAAGTTGTTTTTTTTTGTTTTGTTTTGTTTTATAAAATAATATTGTATTGAAAAGGACCCAATCAAAACCCCAGGTCTTGGGGTTTAGCCTCATTGTGGAGTCTTAGGGAAGTCTCTTGGCCTCAAGTTTTCTCATCTATAAGAAGGGAATAAGTATTTATATGGGAATTACTAGATGCTAGACACCTTACCAAGCACTTTTTACAAATATTATCTCATTTGATCCTTACAGTAGCCCTGAGAGGCAGGTGTTGTTATTAGCCCTGTTTTATATGAGTTACCCAGCTAGTAAGTGGCTGAGGCTTAGATCTTCCTGACTCCAGGGCCAGTGTTCCATCTTCTGTCCCACTAATTGCCTATAAAACAAGGGAGTTATTCTCTAGGGACTATTTCAGCTCTAACCTTCTACGTTTTGATGTTCCAGATCTTCTCCTCTTGGCGTTCTAGATTTTGTGATTCAAACACTTTTGTATATCTGATTTTTTTCCTGTTCTCTGTTCTGAGATTCTTTCCTTCTCTAACCTAGCATTTCTATGTTCCATGAGTAGCTACATGAAACAAAGGATAGGGTGCCAGGCTTGGGCAAGTCTTTTAACCCTGTCTGCCTTAGTTTTCTCATCTATAAAATGAAGATAATAAGAGCACCTTCCTCCCAAGATTGTTTTGAGGATCAAATGAGGTGATAATTATAAAGCACATGGCTTATAATAAATACTATATAAATGTTGGTTATTGTCATTATTAGCTATTAAGATATTCTCTAGGTTCTGTATCCCTTAGCATTAACTTTTATCCTTTCAAATTTGTATAGTTTCACCATTTGCCTGCAGTGAAGTTTTCTATATTTCTTCACTAAAAGGGTCTTGTAGCTTCCAAAGCACTCAATAAGCATCTTTAGAAATCCTTATGAAACAGCTGCATAAAGAGAAAATCATAGATAAGTCTTCCTTCTGTACTCTAACAACTGCTAATGTAGCGAACGCCTAAACATTTTTCATATCCATTTGGGTATGAACTCCTAAGAGATTGAGTTTATCTGAAGCCATTTTGTTTCAGAAACAAAGCTAAAAGTTACCAGAGAAAGCCTTGTCTCAAAAGGTTACTGGGGATTTCCCCTAACATTCTTTTTTGGAAATATCAGGGATATAGCCTTACTCTTTTATAGAGTCAGTGTTTTCAGACCTAATTAAGTGAGGGATTGGAAGGATTTTAGAATAAACATTCAGAAGATAGAGTGTATTTAAAAGGGGGGAATGACCAGGATGGTGAGGGTTAGTGGAAGCTGCTTTTAAACAAAATATTACAACTTAGGGCAAACATAGTGGTTGTTAAAGAAGTGAATTAGATATTCTTGGACCCTTGGGGACAAAACTAGGAGTGGTAAGTGCAAGTTGTAGGGATGAAAATTTGAGCTCTAAGTAAGAATTTCCAAACAATTAGAGATGTCTGAAAATATAATGTGTTTCCTTGAGAATGCACAAGTTCCTTGTCATTGGATTTCCTCAGACAGACAGGATAACTACCTCGTGAGGATTCTATGGAGGGGATTCATGGTTCAAGAAGATTTTGATGATTTAACAACCTCCTGAGACCCTTCCCAATTCTGAAATTGTGTGATTCTAAGATTCTGTGACTGTGAAAGAATGAAAGGTAAAAGTACTCAGGTCTATCTGTATCTTAACAATAGGGCTCATAACATCTCAAGATGACTTGATAGTACACACAACTTCCCTGGGTCCCATGTAATTATCACAGGAGGGTTGCTCTGATTGCTCACTTGATTACAGTTTGGTATCCCACGCTTATCTTTCTGTGCCTTCGTTTATTTGCAAGAGCTTCCCTCAGACACTGCCTGGCTTTTCAACTGTTTTTGTCTATGCAGAAAAGTCTTATTAAAACTTCATTTGGGACCACGTGGATTTCCCTTTCTCCTACTCCTCCCACACCCTCAAATTATGGAGATGCCCCAATCAACTTAATCACTTTCCAGGGCAACTTGCTTCTTTGGGGATATCTGGATTTCACATGGATCAGGATTTTTGGATTTATTGATAGAAGGAACCATATATAATGGGTACCACACCAAGCACGTTATAATATTATTTCATTTGATCCTCATAAGAACACCAGGGTAGATATTATTATTATTATTATTATTATTATTATTATTTTTATTCCTTTTGTTACAGTTGAAGAAACGAAACCAAATATGTTCAATAAGATATATCATAGAGATTATCTAGTACAGTTACCACATTCAAATCTGCCTCAGATGCTAGATGTTTGCCTTTTTAACCTTTATTGTGAACCTTGATAAATCACTTAGCCTCTCTCAGCCTCAGTTTCCCCATTTGTTAAATGATGGTAATAGCACTCACTTTAAAAAGTTGTAAGAATCCAGTGAGATAATATGATTAAAGTGCTCTGAAGACTTTAAAGTGCTTTAGAAATGAGCTATTCATCATCATCACTACTTTGCAAGCAATGAAACTGAGACCAAGAGGAACTTATTAAAGGTTACAACATATAATTAGTAGCAATGTCAAGATTGAGATGCAGAGATTCTAAATCTGAAAACTGTACACCAGTTCTGGTGCCTAACACAAGATCCTAGAATTGAAGAGCCATTGAGTTGAGAAAGAATTGGCTCTACCATTTACTACAAGAGTGGCCTTGAGTAGGTCACCTGAGTCCTCTGAATTTCCATTTCTTCATCTTTAATAATGGCAACCTGGAGATGATAATGGGGGAGATCAAAGTGAAATATTCTCAGAAAAACACTGAATCGGCTCTTACTGTTTTGTGTTGACTCATTAAGTCACATTTGAGTGGTCTTCCAGTGGCCTTTGCTAGTATTCCCTTCTCTGTATACTCTGTTTTCTAGACAACACGGATTGCTTAGTATCTCCTTCTCGTGCATGCCCCATGCTTTCCTGTCTCACCCTCTGGACAGAATGACCTATACTCCATCCCCTTTATTTGATATGCTTAAAAACCCAGCTTACATGCCACCTCTTCCATGATGTCTTCCTTCATCTTCACTTTGATTAGGGCATGGGAGGAGGGCTTCATAAAACTAATGGCTGCTGAAATACATTTGACAGCTTTCAAAAAATACCATTTTCCCCCATTGGTATCAAAGAAAGGTTAGCAAGTTAATTATAGAATCATAGAATTTTTGAGTGGAAGAGGTCCTCAATTTTCCTCCTTTATATGATGGAGAGGTTGTAAGGAACAAGTGAGATAATGTGTATAAAGTATGTACTCTTTTAATGTCAGCCATTATTATTATGAGTGTGACCCCCTTTGTGACCCCCTTAGGTCATTCATTTCTCCTTGCATAAAATGTATGGATTAGGGGCAGCCTGGTGGCTCAGTGGATAGAACATCAGGCCTGGAGTCAGGAGGACATGGTTTCAAATCTGACCTCAGATACATCCTAGCTGTATGACCTGGACAAATCACTTGACCCCCATTTCCTAGTCCTTACTGCTGCTCTGCCTTGGAACTGACATTTGTATCAATTCTAAGACAGAAGATAAGAGTTTAAAAAGAAGAAAAAAAGAAATCCATGAAATAACATCCATCAGGAGTGCTTACTCAGTGTTTACTTTTGTAATAATGGCTCATGTTTTGTAAAAGATTTTTGGTTTAAAAATTGCTGTGTTCCCCCCAGTGCTAACAGGCAGGTTCCATTCCCAAGGCAGCTCTAACCACGATGAAGGTCTTCCTGCCTTCCAATAAAGCAACCGTTACCTGTGTGTCACTTCCCCTTGATGTTGGAGAGTGGTGCCATAGGATTCGGATACTTTTCTTTGCCAGTTTTCTTTAGCATTTGGACTTTAATATTCCCTGGTTCTGCCCTTTCTCTAAGTATCAGAGAGAAGAGAAGAGGTTTCATTGGTCTCTATGTTGAACCATCTTGCAAAGTGGATAGCATTAGACTTGAAGTTAGGAAGGTATGGGTGCAAATCTAGCTTTGGTCAACAGGCAAAGTTTGTGGCCAGAGGGGCCTCATCTATCTTCTCTGAGTCTCAGAATCATCTGTAAAATGGGTATAACAGATCCTGTTATGAGGATCAAGAGAGATCATGTGTGTTTGTTCACTATGTAAACTTTAAACCTCCATATAAGTGTCAGAGGCTGTTAATGTTATTTATATCATTATAATCCTGTCTTTTTTTGAAAAAATGAAAACTTGTGACTTTATTGATATTAAAAATTCCCCAGTGGGGGCAACTGGGTAGCTCAGTGGATTGAGAGTCAGGCCTAGAGACGGGAGGTCCTAGGTTCAAATCCGGCCTCAGACACTTCCCAGCTGTGTGACCCTGGGCAAGTCACTTGATCCCCATTGCCCACCCTTACCACTCTTCCATCTAGGAGCCAATACACAGAAGTTAAGGGTTTTACATATATATATATTTCCCCGGTGAGGAAATTCCCCCCTCTCAACACAGATATACAATAGTGCTGGCACTCATAGTCTTTACAGAGTTGCTCAGACATTAAGAATCCAAGAGACTTGTCCAGGGTCATACAGCCAGTCCATGTCAGAGGTAGGACAAGAATCTGAACCTCCCTCACTATAAAGGCCATCTTCTGTCCACTGTGCCAAACTGCCTGTCAAAGCCTCATTCCCTGGTATCTCTCTGAAATTCTGTTGTACGAATGGCCACATTTGAAAATGCCTTGGAAAGAACACGTTAATGATACTTTATAAAAGATGATGTGATCAATTAGCACATAAAGAAAATTTTAAACAGATTGTAGGCTTTTAAAAAATTAGATGATGGCAACCGTGAATGTGAGATTCCATCATTTTGCTAAGGAAAACAGAACCTTTTGAAATCTCTTAGCTACTCCAAGGTAAGGAGTCTGAATCTGTGTGATTTCTACAAGAAGAGGGTTTGTAACAGAAATCAGGCAAACATCTTTTGGGGAAAGGGCTAATTACCCTACAGAAGGCTGGAGTTGCCTGAGATAAGGAAAGGGAGGCTATTTTAACCATCAAAAGGGCCTCAGAGACCATCTGTCCAAGGAATCAGTGCCAGACATAATCAGGAAAAGCAAGATCCAATTTATATCTCAGGCACTTAATCCTTGAGCAATGGAGAAAAGAAGGGAAAGGAAGGAGAATAGCTTTCATACAGTGCCTACTATGTGCCAGGCATTGTGCTAAACACTAACTCTTTTTTTTAACCCTCACCTTCCATCTTAGAATCAGTACTAAGTATCAGTCCAAAGGCAGAAGAACGGCAAAGGCTGGGTAATTGGGATTAAGTGACTTGCCCAGGGTCATACAGCTAGAAAGTGTCTGGGGTCAGATTTGAACCCAGGACCTCCTATCCCTAGTCCTGGTTCTCCATCCACTGAGCCATCTAATTGCCCCCCCCTCCCTTTTTTTTTAATGGAGATTTTGTGAAGATCAAATGAAAGGATGAATGTAAACACATTGGTTAATTATTACTTTCTCTGTTTTCTTGTTTTAGCACCTAATATAGTGCATTTCCCCTAGTGTGTGCTCCCTAAACTATGTTCAATCAATTAATTAATTAATATATGCATGCAATTAATTAATATATGAATGAACAGAAATGCAATTCCAACAATTATAATTCTTGGACACCAAAGAATCCCCAATAGAAAATGCAACTTTAACAATAAAATTAACTGTGGATCTGTGATGTCACTGTACAGCTCTTCTTAGTCTTGGCTGTGCCACTAATTTCCTCTGTGATCTCAGGTTAATTCCTTCTCTTCATCTTCAATTTTCCCATCTATAAAATGAGGGGTTTGGACTAGGTGTTTTCTAGGTTTTCTTCCAGCTCTAATCTTCATTCTGAGATTACTTCCCATTTAAACTTTATATTATGTGTGCATATGTATACATTATACATGTATATATACAATTATTTATTATATGCATATATTTCTATATACCCATATGTATATGTGTAGTATATTATGTTATGATATGACATATACACATATAGAATATACACACAATAATATATACATTATATTTGTGTGATTCTTTATATGTATATAGACATATACAGATGTGTATATCTACATGCATATAAGGGCGTGCATACACATATATGTAATTGTATGTGTCCATATCCACGTGTGTTTATGTATTATGCATATGTATAGCACATACATACATAGATATTCAGACAGACAGAAAGACAGACAGATGGATAGACAGACACAGAGACAGATGGATGGATAGAAAGATAGATAGAAAGACAGACACAGATAGACAGAAAGTAGGTAGATAGGTAGACAGACAGACAGATAGATAAGTAGACAGACAGATTAATGGATGAATAAACAGACATGCAGACACAAAGACAGACAGACAGAAAGATAGATAGATAGACAGGTAGACAGACAGACAGACAGATAGACAGACAGATGGATAGATAGATATATGGATGGATGGATGGATGGATGGATGAATAGATAGAGATCATTGATATAGATAGATAAATAGGTAGATAGGTAAACAGATACATGGATAGGATAGATAGAAAGATGGATACACATATACACACATTTACATTATATTGTATTATATTTCAGTTTCAGTATTATAGATCCATCATTGTTTGCAGGTTGTCTCCTCCAATGGAGGATGGGCTCCTTTCTGCCTTTCTTCATGTCCTGAGTGCTTAGTGCAGTCCCTGGCACCTTTGTAGGTGCTCCACAACTGTTTGCTGATTGATGCCGTGCTACTTCCATTCTGCGTGTCCATCCTTGGATGGAGTGTATGACTAAAGGGATTTTATTCCAAGTGTATTAATTTTTTTCTGCTGTTATTTTTAGCTGGCAAGAAGCTGCCATCAGCTCTTTCTTGTTACCATGACAACAATTGTGACAGCTGTTTAATTTTTGAGAAAAAATTCTTCGTTCTCAATGTTTTGGGGTAAAATATGTTCTACAAATCCAGAGAGCTTGCATGCAGAAAGGCTTGGCAACAGTGAATGAGTCAAATTAGAACAAAGTAGTGGTGAAAGCTCCCTCCTGAGAGAGAGGCCAGGGATTATTTCTGTATGTATGATGACTTTGGGAGAGCACAAATGGCCTATGAGGAAGCCAGAAACTTAGTTGATTCCAGTGTTCCAGTTACTCTACCAGGCATGAAAATGGCAAAGATAAGTTGATCACTTTGGGTATTTGGTGGATATGTATCCTCTCATGTCTGCTAACAATGGATCTGAATGAAAGAATGAATGAAAAAATGAACAAATGAATGAATAGGTGGTCCAGTGGATAGAACTTCAGGTCTGGAGTCAGGATGACTTGGGTTTACATCTGGCCTCTCTATAAAGGGAGCCTGCCTTCTCTCTGGCTCCTTTGGTCCCATCCCCTTTCACAAATCCCATCCTTACACCTCACATACCTCCTAGCAGTGTGACCCTGGGCAAGTCACTTAATTCCAATTGCCTAGCCCTTACTGCTCTTCTGCCTTAGATCCAGTACTTAGTGTCAATTCCAAGACAAAATATAAGGGTCTAAAAAAAGTGAATGAATGAATAAACTAAATAAATAAAGTGACAAATTTGTGCACCTCCCGAGGAGAGCAACCAGAATGGAAAGGAAGACTCAAAACCACTCTATGACATTCAGTTGAAAGAATCTGGAATATTTAGCCTAAGGAAAGAAAATTTGAGAGTAACATGATAGTTGCTTTCATATTTTTGAAGGTTTGTAATATTAATTCAGTTAAAAATATTTATTTGTTATCTGCTATGTGATCATCATTCTGCGCTTTGCCTACAGGGATTAAAATTGGCTCAAAATTTATATTAGAATCATGTGAAAAAGAAATTAGGCTTACTCTGCTTGAGTGCAGAGAATTTAGAATTAGAACCAAATGGATAGAAACTATAAGGAGGTAGGTTTGAGATGAATATGAGAAAGAACTTTCTAATAATTAATGCTGGTCAAAAATGAACTACTTTTTTCAGCATTGAGCTTCTGATGAATTAGAGGCTAGATGGCCAACTTTCTGGAACGCTGTAGAGATAATTCATGTTTTATCTGATGGTTAGTTTGACTCAGCTTCTGATGTTCCTTTCATTGATAAAATTTAACATTTTACATTTCATAGAATTATTGTTCTTTCTCTTCTCTAGGCTTCAGGTTTTGGGGGATAATGATATTTTGACCAGAAGAGAATTTTAAATATCATTTAGTCCAGAGACTGTTCACATTTTTTAATGCCATGGACCCATTTGGCAATCTGTTGAAGCTTATATCTTATGTATAGATAACTTATATTGGAGTTATATCTTGAAGTGCATAAAGTAACATATCAGATAGCCAAGGAAACCAAATATATTGAATTATGGTCATATTCAATATATTCAATTATATTAAAATATAGTTATAAAATTTTTTAACCCAATTATCCCCAGGTTAACCTTTGATCAAACCAAGCCCTTTGATGTTATAGGTACTATAACTCATCCAGAAAGTATAAGTGACTCACTCAAGGCCATGCTTTCATAAGTAGTACTTGCAGGATTCAAATAAAATTTCCTCATATATAAAATGAGACACTTTACCCAGATGATCTCCAAAACCCTTTCTTGTTTTGTGGTCTTAGATTCTAGGTTTATTCTTGTAATGCAGGGTTTTGCATTGCAATAGTAACTTAGGCAAAGCTGTCAGTTGCCCTAGATGGAATGTTGACCATGCCATGCACCATGTGCCAGGTGCCAACTGGCAGTTGAGCTGAGACTATAAAAGCCCCATGGAACCCAATCCTGTGTTCTGTTTTCCCCAGACTTCACCCTGTCCTCTCAGACTTTACCCCTTCCCCTGGGCCCTGGGTTGAAGTGGTGAAGGGAGGAGGATCATGGGTAGGAACCTTAGGATAGCCTAGATATTAGGACCTTCTTTAAGAACAACTCAAGAATAACTATCTTCATTATCAACTGAATTAGCCAGAAGATCTGACCAATCTCTTGACCAGAGACTGCTTAGCTCTGGCCAAGAGTAGCCAGCCCTCAGCCTGCCAAGACCTTCTTAGGACCTTTACCAGCATCACCCAGAGAGATCATAGCAACAGCTTAGTAAAACCAAGCCCTCTTACTTTGCCTATTCCTTCCCCAGTGTTCAATAAATCCCTTAGCTTTAACCTGAGAATCTTGTGGTTATTTCTTTACCACCAAGGCTAAGGAGGACAGGGAAGAAGAGAGAATTCTGAGCAGTTTTGTTTGAACCAAACCCCCATTATTGGGACAGGAAGTTCAAGCACCCACTTCCTGCCAGTCTGCCACCATCCAGTAAGAGGCAGTTACCTCAGCAGGGAGCGGCCGGCTCCTTGACATCTTAAAGGAGTCTAACAGTTAGCAGTGAAGGTTCACTGGGCACTTAGCTTTCAGGGTTTGGATCTGAACCTGAACCAAGTTCATTCCCAGCTGAGTTTGCTTATCCTTCATAACATCCAACTCCAACCTCCTGCTATACTTGTTACCGGCTCAAGGCCCTTTAGTGACCATTCACTCTGGCAACCAGAAGCACAATAAATGCAAACCATTCCAATTCCAGCCACTGCTGTAATTAATCACTTCTCAATAAGGCTATTATTTGGGCAACAGTTTGAATTGTCTTCTTAGGAGAGTATGCTATAACAAGGGCTACATTATTTATTCACAGATGTCTAGAATACATTGGCCAACTCAACTCTTAGACCTCAAATTCTTTGAGGACAAGACCCAGATTTGTTTTTCAGTATATATGCTAAGATCTTGGTTCAGTGCCATGAACCCTAGGGATGTTCCACAAATTAATTCCCAACTTCCAGAATCTGCAGACCTCAGGAATCTGAGCTGAAAATGACAAAATGGTCTTCTTGGGATCAGAAATAGACTCTATTTATTGTAGCCTTTATGCAATTCCCAAACAATTGAATAGATTTTTATTGAGCACATGAATACATCTATCACTGTGCTGCATGCTATTAATAATAAAAATAATAAATTCAGTTAGCTCATATTTATTAATCTTACTTCATACAAAGCATTCTTTTTTTGTTTGTTGGATGAACAGAAAATTTAAAGTCAGAATACCTAAGATTGAATCTCAGCTTTGTTAAATGCTGTCAGAAATGATAATTAGGAGCAACTAAGTACTACAATGGATAGAGCACCATGTCTGGAGTCAGGAGGACCTACGTTCAAATTTGGTCTCAGACACTTCTTAGTTCTCTGATCATTAGGCAAGTCGCTTAACCTCAATTGCCTAGCCCTTGCCTACTTCTTCTATCTTAGAATTGATACTAAGAGAGAAGGTAAGGGTTAAAATAAAGAAAAATGTTAAATTAAAGAAAAAAGAAATCATTGTAATGATAATAAACAATTAACTCCACCAGTATATATTAAGAGTTTACTTTGTGCAGCACACTGAGTTTGTTGAATGAATGACCTTGGGGTTTAAAGTCAAAGCCCAGCTTTGTTAAACTTCTACCTATGTGAATCAGGTCATTTCCTCTCTCCAGGCTTCATGAAGTTCTTCATTTATAGCATAAACAGATTAGACTGCATTATTTCCACAGTGCCTTCTAGCTCTAAGTTTATGATCCTTTTGTAATCTGAGTTTGTGAAGGCATGCCCAAATCACCTAACATGGAGGCACCCCCTAGAGGGATTTCTGACTGCATAACCAATCAAAGGAGGCTAAACCGCCAAGAGTATTTCTGTTCTAGAAGATCTAGGTATACTTAGGCAAACTCCTTTAGAGGTGCCGCCATATTGGTCTATTTGGGCATACCCAGATGAGCCTCGGCTACACAGTCATCTCCAAGAGTCTTTTTAAAAGGGTGAGGATTTGGTAGATGTTACTTTTCTTATTCTTCTGTTTGTAGAACTAGATTAAATTGAATGACTGAGAAAACAAGCTAAGAGCCCCCATTGGTGTGTTGTTCATCCTTAGAGCCCTGATCTTTATAAATATTCCTAATATTAAGGGAATATTGAAGAGTGCTGTGTACTCTCATGCTCACACAGTTCTTGCCCTGGATATTCTATACCTCAATCAAACTACTGTTAATTATTTCTTATTTATATACCTCATGATTTCCTAGGTCCTTAACTTTACTCAAGCTGTTCCCTATACTTAGCACACTTTTCCTCCCTTTTTCTATCCTCATCTTTGAAAATCCTATCCATTCATCATGATCTTATCTCAAAGGAAGTGTTTTCTGTGAAACTTTTCTGGATTCCCTTATCAAAATTATCTTTTCTTTGTTGAATTTCACCTAATACTTTAGTGGACCATTTATGCACTTTCTATTTGCATAATGAGGTAGGAAGAGTGCTAGACTTGGAGTTGGGAAGACATGGGTTCAGATATTACCCCCAACATTAGCTTTGTGACCTGGACAAACTTCTTCTTAATCTCTCTGGGCCATAGATTCTTCATCATCATTCATCATCATGTCATAAAATAAGAGTATTAACTAGATGACCACTGAGATATCTTCTAGTTCTTAATGTATAAACCTATCATAAAACCTAAAATTTTTAAATCAAAATTAGTGATGTATTTTCTTACACTCTTTTTAAAAAATCTTCATTGTCTTTTCTTAAAAACCCTTAATTTCTTTCTTAGTAACAACTCTTAAGTCAGGAGGGTAAAGGCTAGGCAAATGTGGTTAAGTGACTTACCCAGGATCACCTAGCTAAGAAGTGTGTGAGACCACAATTGAACCCAGGTCCTCTCAACTCCAGGGAGTTGCTGCCCCTTTCATTCTCTTTAATACTTCTCCCCTGATTAACTCCAACCAAGAATAATGTAACCTATCCCTAAGCAGAAGACAGGAAAGAAAAAAAAGTTCAAATTGGGGCACATAGTGTAATAGAGACAAATGGAAAGGGAGAAATCTCTAACATGAGTGCCTAGAAAATTGTTGGCTACCTCAAATAGAAACGGGGAACACTAGACCCCATGTAACAATCCCTTTGGGCACATTTTAACATAGAAACCACAAATTAGCATTATCCATGTTTTGTTGTATTTTTATTTGTTTTGTTAAATAATTCCTAAACCCATTTTCATCTGGTTCAGTACATTTCTAAAATGTTATGGGCTACAGGAGGCCCATGGGCTGCAAGCTTGACTCCTCTGGTATTACAGATGTTTAAAACTGAGCATTTCTATTTATGAATATATAGTACTTCATAAATATTGATTGATTTATGGATGAGTAATGCAAAGAGCAGTGAGGTTGGGTTCAAAAGATCCAGTTTCATGCCTAAGAATGTATACAAGTGATGTGACCTTGGATAAGTCACTAAGATTCTCTCAACATGAGCTTACCTATCTATAAGATGGAATGACAGTACTTACTATAACTACCTCATGGGGATGTTATGAAGACCAAGTGAAACTATGTATATAGAATACGTTCTAACCACAGTGATTATCATATGTCCTCTTTTTTAGCACTTTCTTTCCATCTTGGAACCAATACTGTGTATTAGTTCCAAGGCACAAGATCTAGGCACTCGGAGTTTAGTGACTTACTCAGGGTCATACAGCTAGGAAGTGTCTAAGGTCAGATTTAAACCAAGAACTTTACATCCCTAAGACTGAATCTCAGTCCACTGAGCTGCCTAACTGCCCCCCTCCACCATTATGTCTTTTTGAACATATTTGTTTCTTTTCTTCTCCAGAGCCATGTTTGACTATGACAAGAGCAAAGACAGTGGGCTCCCAAGTCAAGGACTGAGCTTTAAATATGGTGACATTCTCCACGTTATCAACGCTTCTGATGATGAGTGGTGGCAAGCCCGAAGAGTAACTCTGGAGGGAGACAGTGAAGAGATGGGTGTCATTCCCAGCAAAAGAAGGTAATGATGGCTTTTCTGATTTCATAGCATGTGATTCTTAGCTTTTATAGAATGGGTGAGAAAAAAAATAGAGAGCTATTCAGAGACAGAGAGAAAGAGAGACAGAGAGAAATCTAGGAAGACAGAGAGGCACAGAAATAGAGCCATATAAGCACGGAGAGAAAAAAATTAAAAGAGAAATAAACGGGGGAAAAAGAAATAGAAAGGGAGGGGAGAGGGAGAGGAAGAGGGAGAGAGAGATAGAGAGAGAGAGATACACATGCTATTTCCAAAATGAACCATTTTAATCTGAGAATTCATCCAAGAGGAAATTGCCAGCCCAGACAGGTGACACCAATTAAATTTTCCCTTTCTACATATATTATGGTTTTAATGAAAATTTGTGACTATGAGCTCATGGTCTGACAAGACACCAAGTGATAAACAAACAGTCTGCTCAGACTGCCTTGCTGTGTAGCATTTGGAGCAATTTAATTCACTCCAGAGCATGTACTTCAGAATAAACTTGTCAGTGTATACAGTTTATTAACTCTCCTAGGACTCTGAAAAGTTCATCAAAAACAAAGCAAGTATACCAGGGAATTTTTTAGAAGATCCAAGGTCACAGTAGTCTATACCAAGAAATCAGTAAATTAACATGCATTTTTAAAAATAATTTTATTCAAAGATATTTTATTTTCCCAATTACATATAATAATTTTCAACATAAGTTTTCCAAAGTGACAAGATCCAAATTGTCTCCATTCCTCCCCTCCCTCTCCTCTCTTGGAGATGGTGTAGGAATTAAATTTTAATGGTTTGACTAAAATATATGAAAATTGTAAATAATAATTGTGGTTGCCGATTCAAAGTATTATTGCTTCAAAGTCGAAATGACTTTGAAAGAGAGGTGGAAAGGGTGAAAGCAGAGAAATACAAAAGGGTAGAGAAGACATTAGCCTATGCTCTGGTACTCCACTTAGCCAGGACTTGTTGACCTTCAACCAAAATTAAACTCTCTCCAGAAGATAGGAAGGAAAAGACAGCTATCCACTCACCCAAGTTCCCTCCAAGAGGCAGGTCAAGATGATGACTCAAGCTGAAGGTGATTCCTGAGGCCAATTTTCTTCCTTGAACTGACCTTCTTCTTGAAGCTGACTTGTTTCTTGAAGCCCACTTCCTTTTTGAAGTTGACTCCCCTAGCCCCAGAAATTCAGGGCCTTTTATAGTAGCTTCTTGTCCCTTTCCCTTTTCACAAGGGCCAATCACAATTTCCAAATTGCCCAGCACTGCCCAAGGGGTAATATTTTGGGGAACCACTTCTCACCTTCTGGAGAGGCGAATACTCATCAAAAGAGCTCACAGATTCCTGGCTGACAGAGGTATGAATTCTCATTTCCTGACTGATTGAGTTGAAAGCTAGGAAAAACTGGGCTCTGAACTTTTTAAAAAACTTGATAATTATATTTCAAAATAATTATTTTCCTTTGTTATCCTATGTATTTCTAATAATGTTTCAGTTTTATATCACTCTTCATGAACTCACTTGAGGTTTTTATTTGGTAAAGATACTGGAGTGGTTTGCCATTTCCTTCTCTGGCTCATTTTATAGATGAAGAAACTGAGGCAAACAGAGTTAAGTGACTTGCCCAGTTAACTGAGACCAGATTTGAACTCATGAAGATGAGTCTTCCCAATTACAAGCTCAGTGCTCTCCCTATCTACTGCACTACCTGGTTGTCCTTACTAGCATTTCCTATGTATTTAACAAAAACACAAAACATCTGAAAAGGAGGCCATATGCTTTACCAGAGTGAAAGAAAGACCCAAGACACTACAAAAATTATGAATCCCTATCCCAGAGGCAGCTAGTTGACTTGATTTGGGGTCCTAGTAGCTCCTAATTATCTTTTTTTAAGAGAGACACTCTCAAGAAGCATCTTTTTTAGTATTCAGACATTGTATAAGTACCAGGCAATGTTAGACCATACTTGAGAAAACCAATGAAAGGAAAGTCAAGGGTGATATTGTTTAAAACCATCAGTTTATTCCCCAAAGCTGTTTTTGTATTTTTAGAATGCTACCAGACCATTTCCCCATCCACAACACATTGATTTCTGAAATGCCTTTAAATAGATTATTCATGTAAGCAGGCAATACAGGACTACTGTATGGAAGGTCCTATCAGGATTTAACTAATATAATAAGCCCAGATCTGAACAGTTCTCACTGAGATGCAAGATTAGACTTCAAACTTACTCAGCCCCAGTGAAGGCTGGGCCACAGGGCTCTGTGCCTATTTCTCTCTGTCATTATTTTGACTACAATACTGGGCTAGAATGAGAATAAAGAGCTATATCTGCCCGGATTTCTCTATATTCTTAAGGAACAGTAGTATGTTAGTGTAGGGGGAGTACTGGATTAAGAGGCTAGAAGTGTTCCGCCCCTGACTCAGTCACTGATGAGATATGTGATCTGAAGCAAGCCTCTGCTCCTACCCAAACTTCAGTTTCTTGCTCTAAAATGAAGAAGTTAGAAAATTTTCAAAAATTTAGAATCAAAAGTAGCCTTAAGTCGTAGGAGCATGGTATCATAGATTTGGAACTAGAAGGAAACTTGGAGGGTTATTTTAGAAATTAATTTATCCAGCCTTATTTTATGGAGGAAAAAAACAGAGTCCAAAAAGAGTTAAGTGATTATGGTACATGGGTATTAAGTCAGAAAGTCAAGATTCAAACCCAACTCCTCTGTGATCTGATTTAAGGTTGAATGCTTTTTCTATTATATCAACTTAAAAGAAAGAATCAGGAAGAGAAGGGGTGGGAAGAAGGAAGGAAAATGTAGGGAGAAAGTAAAAAGAGACAGGAAGAGAGGAAATAGAAGGGGAAGGAAGGAAGGGAGAAGTCAATGGAAGGGAGGAAGGAAAGAGAGGAAGGGAAAAAGGGAAGAATATTGACTCTATCATCTGGGGTCAGAGACTTGTGTTATCTCTGAGTATCAGCTGTTGGGATGGTTCAACTACATTTTGGGAGTTAGACTCTAAGGGCAAAACTGAGGCATGAAGGAAATGATACCATAACCCTCATTTCTTGGTAGCATGGGTCTTGTCATGTTTCTCCCTCCGAGACATTCCAAGATCAGGATAGAATAAAATAAGCTTAACCTAACACACCAAAAGCAAAGCTAAGCTTCTTGCCATAAAATCAGGGAGGAGAGAAAGACAACTCAAATCCCATATATACTTGAGACTTAGAATAAAGCAACTGAATATCAACTAATGACACCTGGGAGAGTAAGTCATTAGAATGTGGCTTCCTTGATGGAAGGACCTGCTTTTTTGTTTTGGTTTGGTTTTGTATTTCCCAAACCCAACAGTGTCATGTCATAAAATGGGCATTTAATACTTGTTGACTATATTGTTCAGTTGGGTTGAGGTCCCCCACCAACACACAGTGAGGCAGGCCATTCTCAAAGCTGTCCCTTTGGTTTTGTCTTAAAGAAGTGCAGTTATCAGTTTCAGAGGACATGGGTTCGTATCCTAACTCTATCACTAAGTGTTATTGGGTAAGTCTCTTAAGCTCCCTGAGACTCTCTTCATTTATAAAATTAGGGGATTGGAAAACATGACCTCCAAGACCCCTTCCAGCTCTGAACCCTTTGTGAACTCGTAGAAGTCAAGTCATGAACTGAAGATTTTACTGGATTTTAGTTTCTTTATTGAATTTCTCCATCTGAGAAATAAAGAGTAAAATTGAGTCTCTGCCCAGCCTTACCAAGGATACTGTGATGACACATAAGTCAATAGTAGGAATTGACCTCTGGACATTTGGCAATGAAAAATTTTATATAAGCATAAAATATTCGTTCCCTACCAGATACAGTAAACTTATGCTCTGACAGTACAACTCTCTCCGGTATATGTCTGTGTTCACATCTAGTCCCATACTGGTGTTTAAAAATGCTAATTTCACAAGACAAGATGGCAGACACGTGGCTAAGTAGCAGTTCATGAGCGAATAATGTCATATAGCAGTCAAAACAGCTAATATGATGCTCGATCACAGGAAGAGAGACATCGTGTCTGAGATCAGGGAAGAGACAAGCCCTCTGCGCTCTGCCCTAATGTGGCCTTTCCAGAATATTGTGTTTATTTTGGAGACACTAAATTATAGGAAAGACAGTACCCAGAGGAGAGTGATCAGGAGGGGGTCAGATACTAAGTCCTACCACTTGAGAATTGCTTGGAACTAGAAATGTTTAGCCCTGGAGGAAAGAAAAAGTAGCTGTCTTCATGTATTAGAAATATGAAAGCAAGACTGTATCTGTTCCATTTGACCCCAGACAACAGAACTAGAGTTTACAGAGGGGTAGATTTATGATTCATAAAGAGAAAGACTTCCAACGATCTCTGAAGGCAAAATGGGCTTATTGGGGAGGTAGTAGATTTTTCCTCAGAGAAGGTTTCCAAAGCAAACACTGACTGACCTCTCCTCATTTATGTTGTGGAGAAGGTTCTTGTTCAGGTGTGAATTGGATAAGATGACCTCTGAGATACCTTTCAATTTTGAGATTCTCAAACTCTGTGAAGTATTTGTCAAGGGTCTTTGGGCTGTATGACTTTATCCTTCCTTCCAGCATATTCTTTGGGGAGAAATCACCCTCAAACTAGTAATAGCATGAATTACACTTTGCACTCATAGGACCTCTTTCCTCTGAAGAGCTCTCAGCAGTTTTCTGAGTGAAATCATTTCCCAACTGCCTCTGATGATCATTGTCCAGCTGTCTGATTTGCCATTTCTCTGACTTCTTGGATGAGAACCACTTTTAGCAGGCACAGTAAAGCTGGATCAGGGGAAATGAATTTGGAATTGTAAATCAAATTTCAGTATCCATTTCTGTTTTATTTTATGATGGATGCAGTAGACCAGAAAAAAGCCAGAATTTATAGCTGAGAAAGAATTACGGTCCAATTTTCTCCTGGGAATCTGGCTAAGTTTCCAGTCCTTAAGTCTTATTGATTAAATGGAGTTTGAAAACAATTTGTCATTAGACTTCTTCCACAACTGCCCTCTTCCTAGATTAATATCTTATTTACAAATGAGGGGCCATCATTTAATTTTGTCTTTAGTATCTGAAGACCACAGCTAGATAAATCTCTGTAATGACACCATTAGTTTGCAGGATTATACATTTAAAGTTGAAGGGGCCTTAAAGAACATCTCATCTAACACTCTCATTTTACAGGTTAAGAAATTGAGGCCCACAGATGTAGGATAACTTGCCAGGAGTCACATAAGTACCAATCAGTAATTCGTAAAACCCAGATATTCTGGGTTCTGATACAGTATCTTTCCCTGTACATTTCCTTTCTGACCTCTTTTATTGATATGTCCATTGCCTTGACCCAGCTGGTTCTATGATCTGTATCTTCTTGGGAATGATGCATGATATTTAAGGATAACTGGCAAGATCCAAAAATGAGTGATATTAGCACAGCGTTGAAACCCTGCTTTTCCAGTAACCCAGTAGAGTAGGGAGAAGTAAAGACTCTGTTGGCAAAATGATGCCAACTACCTACCCCCACCTCATCCTCACTATATATCTGAACCAAGCCCAAAGGAGCAGATGGGAAGTAGAAAAGAAAGCAGAGGGAAACAGTTGGGCCTATTAAGTCATGGCCATTTCCAAATCTCTGGAGGCTACAGTTGTCAGAATATATTCCTCATATTTTTCCGTCCTATTTCTTGTTTTAGCATTTTGGCCAGGGTTCTAGGTAGAGAGAATTTGCTAAAAACAAACTAATTAAATGCTTTATTCCAAACAAAATAATGGAAGTGCATTAGTCTTTCTCAAACACAAAATCTGTTTTGTGGATCCACCCCTTCCTTGGAACAGAATTAATTCAATTTAGTCTATTTCTATAAACATTTTAAAAGTACTTACTCCCTGTATGTCAGGGCAGTTGGGTGCTACAATGGATGGAGTGCTGACCTTCGAGTCAGGAGTATCCAAGTTCAAATCTGGCCTTAGACATTTCCTAGCAATGAGAACCTGGGCAAATCATTTAATCATCTTTGCCTCAGTTATGCATCATGTTAAATGAACTAGAGAAAGAAATAACAAATCACTTCAGTATCTTTGTTAAAAAAATCCCAAAAAGGGTCATGAAAGTTAGATATGAGAAGCAGCTAGGTGACACAGTGGTTAGAGCACCAGGTCTGGAGTTGGGAGAACTGAAATCTGGACTCAAACACTTTCTAGCTATGTGACTTTATTTTCTACCGTACCAAAAATAAGGGTTTTTTTTTTTTTAAAAAAGAGTCAGACATAATTAAATTAACAAAACAACAACAAACTCATATAATCTTGTATTGTTACTATGATTAGGAAGATGGGCATAATCATTTATATTATATACTGCTTTTTTAAAAAAAAATTATATACTGCTCTAAGGTTTGCAGAGTACTTTCTTCCCAACAACTTCAACTTTGGAAACTGTAGGGAGGTGTGAGGCAACAGAGAAAAGTTAAGTTACACAGTTGGGTGTTTAAGATAGGATTAGAACCCAGGTCTTTATTACTAACAAGGATAGAATTTTTCATCTCCTTGGCACCATTCAACATATGATAAATTCATAAACTGAAGGCTGAAGGAAACCTAAGACAATATAAATATTAGAGAAAATAAAGAATATAAATAACTATAATAAGTTTACTACCCTCACTTTATAATTAATCAGTAAACCTTTAATAAATATCTATTGCATTCCAGATACTCTGCTAAGCACGGAAGTCTAAAGATAAAGAAGAAACAACTCCTGCCTCAAGGAACTTGCATTCTGATAAAATAGATAGCATGTACATATGTGGAGAAATATTAGGAAACTGAGGCCAAGAGGGATTAAGTAACTTGTCTAACAGGTAGTAAGAAGCAGAGCTTGGATTTGAACCCAATATGGATTCCAAATTTCCTTTCCACCATCTTGTTTCCCATCCCTATTTCTTTTTCTACAGTTCAATAGGTCTGATTTCAGAGGTGCTTGTATACCCTACTCCAACCTTCCCAATAAATATAAATAAAAAATAAACCAAGATAACTACCTAAGAGAGATACAAACAATGTACTAGGAGATGTATTAAGAAGAAAAACTTGTTTCCAACTGATTAAGTCAAATAAAGTTTCCTGGAGAAGTTGACATTTGGGCTGGGCTGGGTGAGTCAAATTCCAACAGGCAGAGATGAGGACTATGCTATCATCTCTACTGGTTAAACAATTCCATCATCTCTTCAAATAGTATCTTATTTTATAGAAAAAATATTTATTTAAGGCAATGTCAGATTGATAAGTTCTTTTTAAGTATACCCAAATTTATAGACATAGGGATTTTTCTTTTTTTTTCCCTCTTATTATCTTATCTAAAGGACAAGTTGAGGGTGGAAAATACACTTGAAATGTCTTCTACAAACATTTTTCAAGGTTGAACAACTAAAGGCTTGCTCATCTGAAGAATCCCTTAGGGCACAAAACAGCTTAAAGTGATTATTCTGCCTGGCTTGTCAAAAACAACATGCACCTCTACTGGACCTAGCTTTGTTTTCACTGTTCCACATCCTAAATTGGGTCCTTTTCCCTATACCTTGAGCTTTCAGTCCTGGGGAAATGAATAAAATAGGTCAGAGATAGTAATTAAGGGTTTAGCTATGGGGAGGTGGGATGGTTGGCCATGGTTGACTCTGGAATAATTCAGTGTTTTAAAAGAAATTAAAAGGTAAATCAAATGCTAGTCTCAGAAGATGCATGTCCTTTTTAATACCCCATCCTATGAAAATCTTGACAATGATTGGCCTTGTCACCAGTGACTGGAGCTGATTATGTTGTGCTAAACATTGCTATATCCTTTTTTTTAAAGTTTCATTGAAGTTAGACTCCAAAATATTGGCCATTTGGCTTCCTTTGAGAGTTGGTTATTTCAACATCTAATGCAAAGAGTACCAGAGCAGGATTCAGGAGACTTAGAATCAAGCCTTGATTTCCTTGGGCAACTATTAGCTAGTTTTGTGCTTTGGGACAAGTCACTGTCTTTCTTATGGAAAGTCTTGGTTTCCTGCTCTTTAAACCAAGAATGATTATATTTGCATTACAGGTATATTTTCTCCTTCATTGGGTTATCGTAAGAAAAGTACTCTACATACCTTAAAGCACTTGAGAAATAGAAGCTTTTAGTTTATTCATATTTGATTCCCTCATCATCTGCCATGATTTCTTTTATTTCTGCTGATGAGTCTACCGTCTTTTAAGCCTTTAAGACTCAGAATTTCAGACTCCTTTGGCAATTTTATCATTCTCCTACCACATCCAACCAAGTGGTCAAGTCTCATTGATTTCAACTCCACAAGAATTCTGGAATCCATACTTTCTCCACCTTTCACTCCCATTTTAATGACCTAAATCTGATCTTTAATATTGGCTTACTTACACTCATATAATAGATGCCTAATTAACTTTCACTGTCCTTCCTTTTTAACCCCTTGTAACATCTTCGAACACCTTTGCCTAAGGAATATATCTAAAACAATCAATCGGGCAAGAAGCATGTTTTAAGCACCTACTATGTACCACCTTGCACTGGGAGTATAAAAAGAGGCCAAAACAAAAATAAATCCTAGTCCCTGCTCTCGGTGAATTGATATTACAATGGCAATACTCCTCTATTAAAAATCTTCAGTGGTTCTCCTTCCTTTAATAGATAATAATAAATGACCTTTGTATAATGAAAAGTTCTTATCACAGCTTAAAGGCCACCAATGCTGGGGAACCCAAAGCTTCCTGAAGCTGCCTATTCCACTTAGGAGAAGTCTGTGTGTAAGAAAATTTTTCCTCTTTGCTTATTTGTAAAATGAAAGGATTGAATTGGATGGTCTTTAAGATCCCTCCCAGCTCTAAATCTATATTTTACATTGAGCCCCAAATCTGCCTTTCAGCAGCTTATGCCCCTTGTTTCTTGTTCTGCCCTCTGGAAATGTGGCTTGAAGGCATCTTTTGCTATGTCAAAACTGCCTCAGTTTCATCCATTTCAGCAGCTGTTTACCTGTCTTCTAATTCACTCTAGTCTCTGGTGCCATCCTTGTATGTTGCTTGAAGGAGTCTCCCCCAAGTCATTTTATTATATTGGAATATTTTTGTTTAGTAAAATTTTTATTTAAAAATTGCCTCAGAAGATAACTGATTATGCATATTCCTTTTGACTATTTTTAAAAAAAATAATATTTCCCCCCATTAGAATGTGAGCTCTTTGTAAACAGGGATTATTTAACTCTTTGTATTTGTATCCGCAGCACCCATTACAGTGCCTGGCATATAGTAGGCACTTAGTAAACATTTGTTAATTGATGGACTAAAGGATGGTGATTATGATAAGTACAGCAAAGAGAACATGAAGGGATGCCTACACATTTAGGCCTCTTTTTTATTGCAATAGTCCCAATATTAGCTATCCTATATTAGTTCTGCCATAGCATCATTAGGGCAACTAGTGGTACAATGGATAGAGCCTGGAGTCAGGAAGAAGCATCTTTCTGAGTTCAAATCTGTCTAGCTAAGTGGCCCTGGGCCTGTCACTTCACCCTGTTTGTCTCAGTTTCTTCATCTGTAAAAAGAACTGGAGAAGGAAATATGAACTGTTCCAGTATCTTTCCCAGCAAAATCCCAAATGGGATCATGAGGAGTCAGAGATAACTGAACAACAACTGAACAAGAAGAAGCATCATTGGCTTTGAAGCCTTCCACAATAAACTTTTCTAGGATCATCTCATTTTTTTCATACCTATTCCAATCTGGACAACTCTCTGTACTCCTTATTTGCCCTGCCCTCTGTCATCCCTTTGCCTTTGATCCTGCCATGTCTGCAGTGGACTTCTCTTCATTTCTATATTTTAAAGGGCCTCCCTTGAAAGCCCAGCTTAAATGCTTTCTCTGCCTTTAAGATGTTCCACACCCATCTTCAGCTGCCAAATAGGAAAGTAATTTCTCCCTAATCAACTTCTTTTGGGCTTTTCCTTTGCATGAATCATTAATCTTCCTCCATATGTCGATCTATCTATACATGCATATGTTTGTAAATATGGTATGTAATATATATGTACATATGTCACTTTGGCATTATTGCTGTGTGTATATATATATTATGTATTATTATTATGTATACAATTGCAGTTTCCTTCAGTAGAGGGTCTCTGCCATATATCTATCTATGTAAACTCTATTCATAGCACATAGTAGGTCTATGACTGATAGTTGTCAAACTCAGTTGAACATAGGAATGGCTACTTCCATGCATATTATTTCCATCTTTGAATAACTGGGCCACTGGCTCATCTCATAAAGCTTTTTAGCCTTCAAGCTGGCTGCTTCTGGTCCAACCTTTGTGACATTCTGCAATAGACATTGTTGGAGGGACACAATCTGTTAATCTAGTGATTTAGATCCTCTCCATCATCCTTGCTAAGTGACATTTCCCCCATGTTTGGTCACAATGCCGATAGGCAGAACTGTTCCTTTTTCAGGGACTATTTCACTTTTCCCTTTTATATTCAGTACTTTGCCCAGTGCCCAAAATATATTAAGCACTCGATTAATATTTGCTGATTGATTGACTTTTTTATGGTATCATCAAGATATTTTGTACATTCTTCCTCCCATCACAGATTGGGTACCCAAGAGTTTCTGCTGTCATTCTGGTTCCAATGCAGAGATCACTAAACACAGATCCTTGGGCTTAGAGATTTCTGCCCTGAATTTGTGGCCATTTCTCCATGCCAATGTGGTGTGGTTACAGCAACAACTAACTCAGCTGACTTTGTATATTCTGATTTGTCCTCCATCTTTCATGTTGTCTTGCTGGAACTGGTAGCCAAAATTCATCACCAGATATAACAATAATAACATCAACAAATACTATGTAGTACTTTAAAGTTTGCAAAGCTTCTTATTCTTGTTATTTAATCCTCACAACAACTCTGGGAGATAGGTGATATTATCCCCAATCTACAGATGAGATAACTGAAGCATAGTGAGGTTCAGTGACTTACCTAGAGTTACAAAAGCTGTCTGAAGCAAGATTCAGATTCATATCTGCCTAAATTCTAGCTCAGAATTCTTTGCACTATGCTTTAACTTTGGCTTTAAACTAGAAGCCAAAGGAAAGATTTGTTCTTTCCTCTCATTTTCCTTCACAGGTCTCCTTTTATTTACACTGAGTTCCTATCACAGAAGACATAATCACTTGGGTGATATAGCAGGACTCATTCAGGAGGGAAAGTTATGGAACCTTTTGCCTAATGACTTCAAGCAATTTCCAAAGAAAGCACTTTAATAAACTTGTTAAAATGGAACAGCAGAAACTACTGACTTTGGGGGTTTATATAACCCCAATTTGAGTTTAATGCTGAAATTCATTTATCATACTTTTTGGTTTAAGCCAACTGCTAATTGCTTTACTTTTATCTAAACCACATTGTAGATGGATCATGCATTTGGCTAATCTATATCATTAGTCTTTTTGAGTTGAAGATTATCCAAAAAATATAGCAATTCACCCTCCCCTCACCTACACGATCTGCTCACATGATATCCACTTCAAACCACAAATTGGTCTTGGTTTATTTAAGTTCAACCAAGAATTGCCAGGATATTCATAGATTAAAAAAGAAAAGCCCAAACCCAACCTTAGCTTCTTATTTGTCATAAATTTCTTTTGGGTTCACCCAAGATCATTGCTATCATCAGTGATTAATCTAATGGTGCCAAAATTTTGAGGTAGTAATTAGATCTTCAACATATATTATTCCTAACATTCATAACTGGCAAGTTACTTTTTATTTGACTATGTATAGAGTTTTTTAATGGTTATAATATTTTGAAATAAAATTTTTTAAAAACCCTTACCTTTTGTCTTTGGATCAATAAAAGTATTGGCTCCAAGGCACTAGAGATGTAAGGGGCTTGGCAGTTGGAGTTAAATGACTTACTCAGGGTGACACAAGCTAGGAAGCATCTGAATCCAGAATTGAACCCAGTACCTCTTGACTCTGGGCCTAGCAATTTATCCACTAAGCCACTTAGCTGTCCCTCAATTACATTTTAAATAGATATATGATATAGTTAGCCAAATATACAGGATGATGGGATTTAAAGTTGGAGGGGACTTAGATCACCACTCCTCTAGATAACCATTTTATTTTTACAAATCAGGAGATGCCAAGGAAGCTCAATGGTTTGCCCTGAGTCACAAGCATGGTACATGGCAGAACCAAGGATCAAACACAGTTTCAGACTCCAAAGACAATGCTCTTCCCAAGGCATTCAATATTCTGATGCAACTATTGCATATTAGTTTATTTTGAATCCACCTAAAGGCATACAACCCTGTTAAGCACCTTAGAGAATGGGAGGAAAGGGTGGCAAATGGACTATTAGAATGTCTTTAATGGGAAACATGTATTAGGAAAATGGAAAATTCAGCCTATAAAGCTTGGAGATAAAAATGGGATATAACTAGGATTTTTTTGTGAAGGAAGCTACATTAAATGGTTGTGAGGCATGTATGCATAAAGCATTGAGCAGTCCTATGATTGCATATATGGGAATTCCCAGAAGACTTTATATTATTCTTGTGCAATTTATCACTTTCTACCTTAATTTATTTTTAAGACAACTGGCATACATCTTGCATGAATTACATGATTGAGTTCCACCAATGTAACTTCTTAGAGCTAGAATCAATCAGTCAATCCACAAGCATTTTTTTAATTACTAATGAGCCAAGCATGATGTTAATAGGGTCCTTCAAAACCATCTATTCCAACCCTTACATATAAAGAAACACCCAGAGAAAAGATGTAATTTGTCCAAAGAGAGATTAAGTAGCAGAATCTAAATTTGAACCCATGAACCAAGATGGGAAATTTAAGATACTGATGAAATAACTAAAAACAAAGCAAAACCAAACAAACAAAAAATACCCCAATACTTGGCATATTACCACGAATATTATCTAGAAGCATTAGGTGATACAGTGGATAGCCTTTTAGGCCTGAAGTCAGAAAGAGCTGAGTTTAAATCTAGCTTAAACCCTGGACAAGTAACAAGCTCTAGGTGCCTCAAATGTAAAATGGAGATAAAATAGCAGTACCTCCCTCCCAGGGTTGTCATGAGGATCAGTGATCTTAGACTCAATATTGTTTCATTTCTAGATTGTCAGTTGCTTGCCAAATCAATGAAACAATAGAAATTTATTGTGCTTGCAATGAATCAGAATTCTGGGCTGAATCATTAAGGTGTAAAGGGATGCAATGGTTGAGGTAGTAGTAGTTTTTTTGATGTGCCTGGCATAAATTTCTGTCTTTAACTCTGAATTGCCTTCCTCATGGGTGACAAGTGGTCAGTAGTTGGAGGGGATGGCTGGTTCATTTTCCACAGAAGTTTCATATCCAGATGACTGCTATCATCTAGAAGGAGAATCAAGGTTCTTGATGATACTACCATTCCTTTTTTTTTTTCTCCATTTCTCTGTGTACACTTTTTGGACTTCTCTTGTATCTCATATTCGGACTTCAAATTTTTTTGTTTAGGTCTCATTTATTCCTCAGAAATACTTAGAAATCTTCTATCTTATTGAATGATTATTTCCCCTCCCCCCCCGAAATAATATATTGAGTTTTGCTAGATAGGTGACTGTGGGTTGTAAACCCAAATCTTTTGCCTTCCTGAATATCATATTCCATGCCTTTTGATCCTTTAATGTAGGAGCCCAATAGGTCCTGTGTGGTCCTGATTGTAGCTTCATGGTATTTGAATGGTTTCTTTCTGGCTGTTTGAAGTATTTGTTCCTTGGCTTGGTGGTTCTTGAATTTCACTATTACATTCCTAGAAGTTGTCATTTGAGGATTTTTTTCTGGAGGTGATCTGTGAATTCTTTCAATTTCAATTTTATTTTCTTGTTCAAAGATCTCTCAGTAGTTATTTTTGATAATTTCTTGTAATAAGATATCCAAAGTTTTTTCTTGATCATGGCTTTCAGGTAGTCCAATGATTCTCAAAATGTCTCTCCTAGATCTATTTTTCTAGGTCAGTTGTTTTTTCAATAAAATATTTCATGTTTTCTTCTATTTTTTCATTCCTTTGATTCTGCTTTATTGTTTCTTGATTTCTCATGAAATCATTAGTTTCTAGATGGTCAAGCCTGATTTCCCTCCTTCAGTTTTTGGTTCTCCTTTTTTAATTGGCACATTTTTTCTTGCATTACTTTCTTTTTCCTTGCATCATTTTCATTTCTCCTTGCATCCCTTTCATTTCTCTTTCCCACATTTCCTCAACCTCTCTTAATTGGTTTTTGAAGTCCTTTTTGAGTTCTTCCAGAATCTGTGCCCAATCCATATTTTTTCTTTTGGACTTTGCATGCATTCTTTTTGCCTTCACTTTCCCCTTCTGTGTCTGTACCTGTGTCCGTTCTTTGTTTTATAACAATTCTTTAGAGTTAGGTACTTTTTTGTGTGTATCGTTTGCTCATTTCTCCTATCTAATTATAGGTAGGCTTAGGGGGATGATGTGATGATCTGAGGGCTAAGAGCTCTGAGAGCCCCCTCCTCCTGCTGATTCAATTGGCCCTTCAGGATCAATGCTCTTAGCAGAGTATCTCATACATAGCAGGTGCTTAATAAATACTTGTCTCCTTCCTTCCATGCTTAACAGTTCACAAGGAAGTTTATAAAATATTCTTTTCTCACCTCAAAATTCCCCTTGGTTCAAAATTGGGTATTTTAAACTCTATTTGGCAGATGAAAAAACTGAGACTTCCTATTCCAAGTCCAGAATGCTATTCACAACATTACTGGCATTTTTTTTTAATTTTACCTTCTATCTTGGAATTAATACTAAATTATTGGTTCCAAGGCAGAAGAGTGATAAAGGCTAGGAAAGTGAAGTTAAGAGACTTGTCCAGGGTCACACAGCTAAGAAGTGTCTGCAGTCAAATTTGCACGAAGGATCTCCCATCTCTAGACTTGGCTCTCAATCTACTCCACTGCTGGGCTTCTAAGACATGCTTGTTGGATTTTTGTAGGATTGAATATCTCAGTGACATGTGATTAAAAGCACTGGTGTCCTCTCTAAATGAGAGAGTTATTTTATTAGGACATAATGAAGCGGTATCCATCACTCCTCATTAAGAAGGCTCATTTATGAAAAAAGTCCAGAATAATGTAAACAAAATGAGTGGCATTTTTGGAGAATGGGAAAGAGGTTAATTTGATCAATACACACACCTGGGTTAAACTGGAGAGAAGCAGAGAAATCTCGGAGCCAATAATTTCCCCCATGATCTTCTTTCCATTTGGCAGATTATGCTGACTTAAGCCTTCATTTTCTCCTTTTCCTATCATAGTTGTTCGAATGCAAGTGCAAAATTATGGCTGTTCTTGGCTTTTAATGTCAACAATTACCTTTGAAAGATTTGGTCCCACTATATCCACGCAGATATCGTGCACTTAGATGGAAATAAATGTATTCTGCAGCTCAGCTGTGTAACTATAGAAACCTATCCCCTCAGTGTTTCAGCAGAAAATGTAAAAGACTTCTCATTTGGAAAAGGAGTGTGTGGTTAAGAATTGATCTATGAATAGTTTAAGCTTCAAAAATATCCTATGTATGGTTTGGAGAAAATCTGAGCTGGGTAAGATGTTAAAGTTATATACATATACATTTATATACCCACTTATATGATGTTAATGTTAAATATATATTTATATGCATGCATATGTGTGTGTATGCCAGAGATTCTTAATCTTTCTCATGTCATGGACCACAGATTCCTTCTTAGAAGAACACTTTTTAAATGCATAAAATAGAATGCATAGCTTACCAAAATGAATACTATGGAAACATGTTTTGCATGATAACACATGTATAACCCAGATTGAATTGCTTGCCAGCTCTGGAAGAAGGGAAGGAGATAATCTGGATCATATAACTTTAGAAAACTCATGGAAATTATTATTAAAATTTAAAAAAATTAAGTCAAAATAAAATTTAAAAAAAATAGAATGCATAGGCTTTCAAACGTAATCAGTTATAGTGAATACTATAATATTTATATTATATTTAAAGAATATTTTTCTTTATTCTTTTAAATTTTATTTATTCTTTAAATTCTTTAAATATTTAATATTCATTCTTTATTATTTAATTATTTAATGTTATTTGAATATTTATTTAAATTCTTTAAATAGTTAATGTTCTTTGATATCCTTTAGTTATTTAATATTCTTTAAATATTTTAAAAACAAGGTCATTTAAAAATATTTAAAGAACAAGGTCATGGCCCCTTGTTTAAAAACACCTCGGATGAGTAGCTAAGATGACTCAGTGGATAGAGAACCAGCAGACAGGAGATCCTAGGTTCTCAGACACTTGCTAACTATGTGACTCTGGGCACGTCACTTAACCTCATTTGTCAAGCCCTTACCACTCTTCTGCCTTGGAACTATTACTAATTCTAAAATAGTAAAGTTTTCATTTTTAATTTTTTTTTTAGTTTTATTCATTTAAAATTTAAAACAGAAAGGGTTAAAAAAATAAAGCCTAGATATATGTGTGTAATAAATGATCATTTAACTATATTTATTTATACATAGATTGAATAGACAGAAGGAAAATAAATGGGTAGCTAAATAGAGTCAAACTGAACCTACTATGATTTCTTTGCTATAAAGAAAGCTCTACGAATCAGACTGGCCGTTGTCCTGAAACAGGTGAAGCTGAAGGCATTGCCACGTAAAGAGATCTGGCCAGGTTGACTTAGGCATTGTGTGTCAGAAGCAGTATTTCACCACAGGTCTTCCTGACTCCCTAGACAACTCTCCAGTCGCTGAGCTACACTGTCAAATGAATGCACACATCCTTGCATCTGCTGGCCAGACCTGTGATTCCATCTCCAAAAAGAACTCCCAGTATGGAAACCCCTCCTACCTATGATGATCGCAAAAGGATGCATCATATGAGAAATTTAACCCAGCTCTTCCTGGCTCTATCCCATCAATCTCTACTTGCTTTCATAGCACTGCAACTTTCTATACAAACGATAAAGTGAGTTTTGAGGAGTCATTGCTGGTTTCCATGTAGTAATCTGATAGGAAACATTCCTTTCCTTCAAAGATGATGAAATCCAAATAGATTCGAGGCACAGGAATTAAGTAGAGATGTGAGGGGAGGAGAGAGCATGGAAGAGGATAGGACTGTTTACTTTCTAACCAGTTTCCTTTTAGTAACCTGATCTGTTTTCCTCATTTTTTTCTTTCAATTTTCTGCAGAGTGGAAAGAAAGGAACGTGCACGATTGAAGACAGTGAAGTTTAATGCGAAGCCTGGTGTAATTGATGCCAAAGGGGTAGGTAAAAAAAGAAGAGAATCCAAGTGGTCCCTCTTGCCATGCACTTGAATCTAATCCACATTTTCATTCTGTAGAGCAAGTCCATTATGGTAGTCAAACAGAGGCATCAGGACAATGGCATACTATTTTAATCATACTTCAAAGCACAATTGAATCCATCTTTTTTTTTTTTTTCAATAAAGTGGTTTTCTAGATAATCTGCTAAAAAACATGGGGGAAGTAGCTGGAGGAAGTAACCACCAGGGTGTTTTCCCAACCTTAATAGTAATGTTCAGAATGAGGATATTGTTAACACATTAAATACTTTAATTTCACTTTTTAATCTAAGGTCCTGGATTAAAGAAGGGGTCCAAACAAAGCTTTTTTCTTATTAATATTTTAATATTTCCATAATGTCGAGGTAATTAGTATATATAGAACAAAGATAAAACTAATGTAAAGATCGTAACAGAATATTTGAATGGAGAAATAAATGCGTTTTAGCCTCCTGATTTAATACATGGAATGTTGTGACAGACACTGAAAATAAGTGTTTACCAAAAATCAAAAGAGCCATCAGCAGAATTGATACTTATGCCTTTGTGTATGTGTGTCTAGTTGTGGGATAAGTGGGATAATTTTATAATTTTATCTGATGCACTCGTGGGGGAAATGGCCCTACTTTAGTCAACTAATTCTCAAGCATTTTTTAATTAGTTACTCAATGTTGCGGGTTTGACAATTTAGGAAGGGCAATTTGAGATGATAGGGTTCGGTAACTGGAGTTATAAGTTGGTCTGAGTTCAAATCCCAGTTTGGATACTAGTTATCTGGATAACTATTAGTAAATCACTTAAACTCACTGAGCTTTCCATATTAATAAAGTGAGAGTAAAAAGATGGGTAACACCTTCTTCATAGGGTTATTTTAAGGGTGAAATGGGATTGGGCATATCAAGGGCTCTAGAAATTGCAGCTAAGATTATGACATATATCAGGTAATAAGCAAAACAAATATAGATCATATAATAATATGGTCTTTTTTTTTTAAACCCACACCTTCCATCTTAGAATCAATACTCTGCATTGGCTCCAAGGCAGAAGAGTGGTAAGGTTAGGCAATGGGGGTTAAGTGACTTGCCCAGGGTCACACAACTGGGAAGTGTCTGAGGCCAGATTTGATTCCAGAATCTCCCATCTCGGGACCTGACTCTCAATCCACTGAACCACCCAGCTGCACCCCCTAATATGGTCTTCTATGGAGATATTGTGTTGCTATATTTGATGAAGTCTGTGATAAAGATTATATCAATCTGTTTAGTGTTCAAGATCATAACCTCCCCTTCTACCTTTCTAGTCTGTTAACTGCTTATACCTCCACCCCCATGTGCCATCCAGGGATGTACAAGATGCCCCATCTCCTGGCTCTTGGTATTATCTGTGGCTGTCTCCTGTGCTTGTTAATATAATGTAGGGATAGCTAAGTGGATAGAGCTCCAGGCCTGGAGTTGGGAAGATTTGGGTTCAAATCTGGCCTCAGACACCTCTTAGCTATGTGACCCAGAGCAAGTCACTTAACCCCCATTGCCTAGCCCTTGCCAGTCTTCTGCCTTAGTATCAATTCTAAGACAAGGTAAGAGTTAAAAAAATGTGGAGAGAGAGAGAGAGAGAGAGAGAGAGAGAGAGAGAGAGATCCTCCCACTGTACTTTTGAATAGCTCTTATTTTTATTATTTTGGGTTTTTCCATTAATCTTACCTTAGCCTAAATCTTCCTCTTTTAGACCTCTTACCCATTTCTCTCAGATCTATCCTCTGGG
>NC_058132.1:108209027-108273209 GCF_016433145.1 Gracilinanus agilis | reverse complement strand
AGAGAGAGAGAGAGAGAGAGAGAGAGAGAGAGAGAGAGAGAGAAATCCTCCCACTGTACTTTTGAATAGCTCTTATTTTTATTATTTTGGGTTTTTCCATTAATCTTACCTTAGCCTAAATCTTCCTCTTTGAGACCTCTTACCCATTTCTCTCAGATCTATCCTCTGGGTTCAAGCAAAGCAAGAACTAACTAATCATTTTTTCCTGGTTGGGATTAAGTGAAATTTAAGTGCCCCCATCATAATGTGTTTTAATGCCGAATTTGAAATTAGCTTTGTGATAGGTCAACCTCATCTCCCAGTTTCTTGTATGTAGCCTTTACTGATATCATATTGCTGTTTGTGAAATGGATAATTCAACTCAAAAGAATGGCCAAGTCAGATAAATCAGGTGAAAAAAAAAACTACCTTTCATCTAAAAATATGGATATTTATGTAAAAATTGGACTTTCTTTAGATGATTTAATTGAGTGTTTCATCTTCTAAAATATTTGTCGAGAACTTTAGATGTTCATTGTGCTCCACTAGGCATGGCAGGCGTGGAAGGGAGGAGGCATAATAATAAATAAGGCATAGTTCCCATTTTAGACACGCTCATTATTTGGGTAACTGCCTCAATTCTCCCCTTCACTTTATATGTACAGACAGAGCCAAAATCTCATAGAATTAAATAATTCATGCTGTTAATGACTCTTATGTTCACCCAGAGGCTGGTGAGAATATAATTACCCCCCCAATTTCCTATATCATTCTCCCATATTGTCCATCAATCACCAATTCAGTCATTCCATTTCTTTTGGCAACACTTGGGAAATTATACCATTTGCCAAGTCAAGCTGTTCTAACCTATTGAAATACATTAGTATTTCATAGCTTGTTTTGTTTTGTTTTCTTTTCATTTTTAAAAAAAATCTCTTAATTTAAGGTAAAAACTTTGTTCTTGATAAATGGTGAGAATTATCAGAGGGATGTCAGTATAGGTCAATGACAGGCAACATTGAAGTAATCCATTCAACTGTGGGATATAGATTGCAACATGGGCAGAAGATCTTATTGGTTCAAACATAGTGTATCTGTTCATTTTAGAGAAAGGATATAAGTTTAAGTGAGGTGTAGGACAAATAGCACTGAACTGAGAGTGAAGGGCACTGGGTACTAGTCTAGGGTCTGCTATGAGATTTCCATAACTCTTTAAAGTTTGCTAAGTATTTTGTGAGCATTGATTTACTTGAGCTCCACAATAACTCTTTGAAGTAAATGCTACCCTTACTAACCTCCCCATTTCACAGAAGTAGAAACTGAGTCTGAAAGATGTTCCATGAGTTGTCCATGGTTTTAAAGATCATCAAAACCAGAGTCAGAATTTGAACTCAGGTCTTCCTAAGTCTATGGCAAGCTGACGCTTCACCTCTATGTCCTTGGACAAGTCACTTATCCTCATTGATCTCTAAAATGGGTATAGTAATCCCACTCTGCCTACCTTAACAAGTTTGAGCCTCTAACAAACTAACATAATGAAGGTACTAAAAAAAAAAAACTTTAAAGCTCTGTACATTTATGCAGTTTTATTAGAATTCCACTGAAAAGATAAGATGTGGAGAGTGGTCAGATCACATCCAAAGCTTGCTCAGTTCTGGGTACCTTATTTTAGGAAGGAAATTGATAAGCTGGAGAACATCCAACAAAGACAACCAATGAATGAAAAGCATTTATTAATTTATTACAAAACACTATGCAAAATGCTTGGGATGCAAAAAAGTCATACAGTTCATGATTTCAAGGATCTCACATTTTGATGGAAAGACATTATACATACAATTTTCAGCTGAAAGTCAACTAGAAAGATCCAAGGATCCTCAGGGTGCTGCAACACCAGAGATGCTTTATCTTTCCATCATCTTTAATGGAATTTCCATCCATCAAACCATATCGGTTTCTGATGTTTAACCACTTGCCATAGCCTGGTGTTGAGGACTTATTTGCTGGGTCTTCAGTAGCTATAGGTGCCAAGGAGGCAGAGGTGGCAGCTCTTCCAGAAACAGTTAGTTAACAGGTTACATCTCCACAGGGTTTGCTTTCCTGGATGTTGGCTGTAGAGGCTGAGCTACAAACATAACTGATCATCTGAGTTGTTGCTGCTTTTCTTGGGATCCTTGGACATGCTTGTTTTTTATTGTTAGTTGGTGTTGAGGAAGACAAATCCTTTCCCTGAAAAAAATTGCTTCTTTCTGTGATGATTTCAGAGGCGAGTCTGAAGGCAAGGCTGGTGGTGTGGGTGGCATTGCTGTATTCCTGGGGTTCTTACGATCAGGGTCCTGGGCTCTGGGCTATCTCTATAAGCATCTAGTAAGGGGTCACTTTGCCTGGCACATGCAGCCTTGTGACCTTACCCCTTACCTTTGTTTCAGCCATAATTGCTTGCTTGCCCTGTGAAAGTAAAGAATATGGAAGGTCCCTGAGCCCATGCCAAGTGAGAATCAATTTAAAGAATAATTATCTTGGAGAAGGGAAGACCCCTTTGGGTGTCTGGGAGAATTGTCTTTAAAATTCAAAAGGCTGTTATGTGGACATGAGATTCAAATATTTTGGTTTGATTTCATAGAGTAGAATTAGTATTTTTGTTGTTTCTGAGTCATTTCAGTCCTATCTGACTCTCTGTGACCCATTTTGGTGTTTTTTGGAAGAGATACTAGAGCAGTTTGCCATTTCCTTCTCCAGCTCATTTTACAGTTGAGAAAACCGAGGCAAACAGGGCTAAGCGACTTGTCTAGAATCACACTGCTAGGAAGTGTCTAAGGCCACATTTGAACTCACGTTTTCTGACTAGTCCTGGCACTTTATTACTGGGACAGCTAGCTGCCCAACAGAACTAGTAGCAATGGCAATCAATTGCAATGAGGAAAATTTAAATTGAATATAAGGAAAAACTTTGATCACAATAAGACGTCTTCAAAAGTAGTTGTATGCCTTAGTTGGTATTGGATTCTCCCTTGCTGAGGGTCTGCAGGCAAAAGCTAGCTGACCACTCATCAGATGGAATATTATAAGTGAGGATGATTTTTCAGGTATGGTTTGTACCAGATGGCTGCTGAGGTCCTGTCCAACTCTGAATTCTTTGAGATTCCATAAAACTTGTTTTGCTTGAGATTATGTATCTTTCTGGCCAAGAATATTTTTGAAGAGAGCCTTGCATTATTCAGTTACTTGCGTGTGGAATGCCAGCATAAAACAACCCAAGTGTCTGTAAGATATGAAAAAAAGTCAACATGAAAAATGGGAAGAAAACTCAGACCAACTGATCGGCAGAACTGAAAATGACATTGGAATCATTTATTTTGACTATTCCCTTTTATAGAAGAGAACGGCGAGGTCTAGTTTAGGTAAGTGCAGCCCTAGATCAGTTGGCCAGTTCTAGGTTTGTCCTTCCTAATTAGCTTAGTGAGCTTTCTTTTTACTTTCTTTTCTTTTTTACTGAAAAAAAAAAGACTACCTAAATGTGATTTATTATTATCCTCAGTCCAACCCAGGAGTATCTGAACTATTTTTTAGAGGAAACGGCAACTAGATGGTGCAGTGAATTGAATGCTAGACTTAGAGTCAGGAAATCTGAGTTCAAATCCAGCCTTAGACTCTTCACAACTAAATGAACCTGGACAAGTCACTTAGCTTCCATCTGCTTCAGTTTCCTCTACTATAAAATGGGGATTATAATGGTACCAACTTCCTAGAGTTATTGTGATGATTAAACCAGATAATATTTCTAAAACACTTTGCAAAGCTGAACATGATATATAAATGCTAGGTACCATTATTAATTTTTCAAGATTTTACAGAAGAGGATACTGTGGTTGGAATCCCTGGAAATTTGGGGGTGAAGGATAGACACAAGAGAGAGCAGGTTGGAAATCTTCCAGATAAAACTTGAGATCAATGGACAAACTCCAGTCTATGGTTCTCCACCTCATCTAACTTGAGTCATCTATAAACTTTAATAAACCATTGCTATTGGGATCAAGAGCCCGAAATCTTCCTAATGGATTTTTTGTATTCCTAATAGTCTAAATCCTTTCATGAAGCTGAAACTTTCAGTTGAAGGAAGTAAAGTTTAGATCAGCTTCAATAAGAGTATATTGGGAAGCTGTCTGAGTATTTGAAAGGATGCACTGTGGAAAATGGCTTAGACTTTTTCTGTTTGACCTCAGACACTTAATCGCTGTGTGACTCTGGAAAAGTCATTTTAAACCCTGTTTGCCTCAGTTTTCTCATCTGTCCAATGAGCCAGAGAAGGACATGGCAAACCACTCCAGTATCTTTGCCAAGAAAACCCCAAGTGGGGTCACAGAGAGACGGACACACTAAAAATGACTCACCAGCAACAAGATTTGCAAAGTAGTTTGTATAGGTTATCTCATTTATACCTATAACAACCCTGACATGTAGGTGGTGTTACTATGCCTATTTTACAGATTAGTAAAGCTGAAGAAGGCAAAGTTAAATTGCTCACCCATATTTGGTAACTGAGGCAAGATTTGAACTCTGGCTATCCTAACTTCAGATCCAGTGTGTCCTGTCTGCTGGGTCTCATAGCTACCTATGCCTTTTGCATCTCAAGGGATCCTTTATTCAATCCATAAGCACTGTAGTAAATTCTGGAGATACAAAGAAAGAGCCAAGAGAGGGGTTATACTCTAATGAAGAAGGCAACACATACTACCTAGAGGACCTGAGGTCATTTTAAAGGTAAAGGTACCAGCAGGGGTGGAAAGGGCTGGGAAAGACTTTCTGGTCACTGAGCTGAGTCTTGGGAAAGTGAGGGGCTTCTGAGGGGCAGGAGGGAAGAAGGACATGATTCTAGCAAGGAAGGGAAGGCAGATAGAACAATAACACAGAGCTGGAACACAGGGTGTCAGGTGTGAGGACCAGCAAGGATGCCAGCATGGATGAATCCTAAAGCTTGGGGGAAGAAAATAGCGTATAAAAAGCCTGTAAAGATACGAAGGGCCTGGATTATGAAACGTATTAAACAACAAGCCAAGCCATTTCTATTTTGTTGGAGAGATAAAGGGAGGCACTGGAGTTTAATGAGTAGGAGTGGGACGTGATTGGACCCTATACTCGGGAAAATAAATTTGGCAGCTGCAAAAAAAATGTTCTTTGATGCAAATATGAAAATGGAATAGGCAGATTTTCCCAAACATTTATCTACAAAATACCAGAGCTTTACATTTAACTGAAAGGCACAAAGGATGCAAAATCCCGTTCTGGTTATTATTTGTTGATTTTATAAAAGCAATTGACTTGGTAGAGAAAAATTCAGCCTTAAAGTTTCAACTCCAACGAGCTGTCTTTTATGCTAATGTTAAGATCACACAAGATTCTTTGACAAATGAAACTACAGAGACGTTCAGCAGCCCTCTGATGATTAATGTCAAGTGAGGCATAAAATAGGAAGATGTCAGCTTGTCAGGAGTGTTTGCTACTGTCATGCCTACTATCTTTGTCGGATATGTGAGGTCTAAATAAAATGAGATTGAGTCCTTCCAGTTACTATTCTTTGTATAGGATATTGTATTTATTGAATCTCAAACATGATAGTTCCCACAGGCCTCCTATGTCTCCTCAGAAGAAAGTATCCTAATAATCCAGATAGGAATAATTAAATGGATAAAAAATGCCTCTTCTCTAGGCTTTGACACACAATTGGATAGCCAGATTACAGAGTTAGAGCATCAGTGGTGGTGTTGTCATTTTCAGTTGTTTCTGACTCTTTATAAGCTTATTTAGATTTTCTTGGCAAAGATACTGGAGTGATTTGCCATTTCCTTCTCCAGCTCATTTTACAGATTTGGAAACTGAGGCAAACAGGGTTAAGCAACTTGCCAAGACTCATACAACCAGTAAGTAGATGAGGCCAGATTTGAATTGAATGAAGATGAGTCTTCCTAACTCCAGGCCCTATAACTCCAGGTTCGATTCACTTTACTGCTCATCTGCCCCGCTCCATCAGTATATATGTTTAAGAGAAGTACTGCTGATGAACCATGAGTTGGGGCATAATCAATAAACTTTTATTAAGTTTATGTACCAGACACTGTTCTAAGTGTTGGGGAATACAAAGAAAGGCAAAAAGTAGTTCCTCTGTTCACAGAGCTCACAATTCAATGGAGAAGATGGCATGAAAACTTTGTCCAAATAAGATCTATACAAAATAAGCTGGAAATAGCCAACAGAAAAAGGCACAAGCAAGGCAGATTGCATTTAGGAAATTGGGTAGCGTTTCTGTTGTTCCCAAGGTGCTCCTCAGCAGGGTGACCTGTCCTTTTAACTCAGATATTGCTGTGATCATGCTGTACAATTATAACATCTTGGAACCCATGACCACTAGGGAATCAAAATTGTTGGTGACCCAAAGGGTGATGTGATGGGGCATGAGAGGTGTTACAAATAGGCTACACAACTCAAGGATAACCTGAAGGGGGTATAAAAGAGACAATTAAGACAAATTAAGATAAATTAAGACAGGATCAGAAAAGAAGGTGGACAGATCATGGGATGAGTGAGGAGACAAAGAGGAAAAGTCAGTGTTTCACTGGTACCCATGAAATGTAAAAATGACTAAGAGGAAGACATCCAACACATCGACCAATCTCCATTGTAGGATCCATGGAAGAAGATAGAAAAGAACTACATGGGAGAAGGCATTCATGGAATGGAATTTGTATTGAATAATCAAGACATCTATTAAGATATATTTATTAAGCTCCTCCTAAATACTAGGCACTATTCAATTTGTTAAGGATATGAATATAAAGAAGAAAAAGAAGAAAAGGAAGGAGAGGTAAGGAAAAAGATTATTGCACTCAAGAAATTTATAGTATATAGAGAGAATACCCATATTAATGAAATCACAGATCCATTAAGTTTGAAAGTATTATGCCTACATAGGTTGCTATTTTCAACTGATGCCATAGATCTTGTATCAGCTTTATCAGTACTGCTTTATTTAGTATTATTTTATTTCATTTATACTAATTAATATACTGTGATATAATACTAAGAGGCACAGTAGAGAGAACATTGGACATGGAGTCAGGAAGATGAGTCTTCCTGAGTTCGAATCTGGCCTCAGGCATTTAAATAATAGCTGTGTAACCCTAGGCAAGTCACTTAACCCAGTTTGCCTCAGGTTCCAAATCTCTAAAATGAGCTGGAGGAGGAAATGGCAAACCACTCCAGTATCTTTGCCAAGAAAACCCCAGCAGATGTGAATTAAAAACAACTAAGCATACGCAATATAGAGATCAAATAACATTTATGATATCCAGAAAGGCTTTGTCATAATACACACGTGTAATCTCAGAAGTGGAGGAGCTACTAACTCCTTCTTCCTTTTAGCACTTTAGTATAACGAGCCTGGCACGCTAGCTAATTGTCACTTTACTAGGCAAGAAGGACATGATCCTGAAGATCTGAGGTATGGGATAAGAGGGAAAAGATACAAGAAAAGAGGAAAGCAAGGTAGCCTAAACTCTATAAAAGTGTGTAAATGTCTGTATTGGGGAAGGAGAGAAGCATTGCTGAATGGAAATGACAGCTAAGAAGATGGAGCCCAATTGGTTTGCTATGGATGGGGGAAGGAATGGGACCAATGTGTGAGCTCTTGGCCTGAACCTTTTGTTACAAACCTAATGACTCATTGCTCATGGGAGGCAATATATTTGTCAGCTAACAAGATGAAGCAACATACAGGTACAGACTCATTCCCTTATTTGACTTAAAAGAACCTAAAGCAGCTCTGGTTGCCAGTCTGATCTTATCAAGCCCCCAGTTCTTGGAGCTGCAATACAGAACTGGCAAAATGCATACCGACTTCAGAAATGTGGCCACTTTCATTTCCTAGTTCACTCCACTGGCAAAAGCCTTTATTTAAACACTTAGTATTAGAAATAGAATTGTAAACAGAAGCAAAGTAAGTTAATTTGCTAATTGTTCTTCCCTATTGTAAAGCCTAGTCAGAATTTCTTTTTTTTTTAATAGCTATTCTATTGTCAGCTTCAAATTTACCAGTGTTGTTAAAAACAAACTCAAATTAGCTCATTTTTAAAACTGTGAAGATAAGTTTTAAAGCATTGTCTGTCCTAAGGTCTTCAGTCCTTTTCTTTCTGTAGGGCTACAGAGGAGGTCAACCGTGGTGACTTTAGCACCTACCAATTCAAAAGCAGGGCTGAGTGTAGGAGTGAAGGAAGTGGCAGGAGTTGGAATGAACTCGATATCTCATTTTTCCCCCCATCCCGCTGTCAGTGGCATCACTCACTCATATGTAGCTGAGTGGGTTTTGTGGCACCAGCTGTTGTCCCACCTACAAATGGAAAGCAACGTTCATTACTCTCCTTAAGCCACTAAACCCTGTTTTATACAACTGCCACTGGACTAACTCCTGTTTCATAAAAAACAACCTTCAGGAGATATCAGCTATATCACAAGCACTCGGGCATCCCTGGGCATGTGGTCCTCCATTGCATATAAAATGTATTGCTGAAACTGATGCGGATGACCTCTAAATGTCCTTTCAGTGCTACTAAGAAGCTGGAGAAAGAAAATGGCAAACCACTCCAGTATTCGTGCCAAGAACAGCTCAAATAGGGTCATGAAGAGTCAGACACAACTGAAAATGACCCCAACAAGAAGAAACAATTCTATAAAAAGATGGTGCTGTTTAGTGGAAAGAACATTGGACTTAGAATCAAGAGAGACTAGGGTATACTTACTAGCTATATGACCCTGAGCAAATTACTTCACTTCTGAGTCTCAGTGTTCTCATCTGTAAAATGGTGATAGCTACATTTGTACTTCCCTCCCTTATGGAGTTGTGAAGAAGGTTCTTTGTTAGCCTAAAATCCCTGTATAAATATTAGTGATCATTATATTTAAGGTCCTTTTCAGCTCTCATATTCTCTATTCTAATATTTTATTTATGTCCTAGCATTCTGTGATCTAAAAAAGTCCTTGCAACTTTAACAATCTAGGTTTTATGTTCTGAGATCCTTTACTGTTTTGACATTTTACAATCTAAAAAGAGATAGTGCTATATAGTGGAAAGAATAGAAGACTTGGACTCAGGAGAGGACTAGGTTTTTTTTGAGGTTTGGAGTATTTTTTTTTTTTACTGTAAACTGCATATTCCTAGGTAGATCATGTTACTTTTAGGAGCCTTGTAGTTTCCATCTGTAAAATGGGGATTACATGTGTCTACCTACCTCATGGGGTTTCTCTGAGAAAAGTGTTTTGTATGCCTTAAAGTACTATGTAAATAGGATTAATTATTGCATATTAATTCTCTTCTCTTATATTCTGTTAAGAACCCTCCTGTCCTAGTATATGATGTCCTAACATTCTGTGTTCTAAGACCCCCTCCCACTCCAATATTCTGTAAAATCTTTGTTCACCTTAGAGAACCACTGATTTTTTTAAAAGAAGAGGTTGGTTATTATGCAGGCAAAATGGAATAATTGATTCATAAAGTATTTAATGTACATACTAATTTAGTGTGACATTAGCATGGCTAATACTATCAGTTCAAGTAATTATTATGGGTCCAAAGTAATATTAATAGTCAATGAATAATTTATGGCTCTATAAATAGAAGCAGCCTTTCCCCACAAGAAATGATAAGCCTTTTGGTGGAGTTTTCTCCCAACTATTATTTCAGAGGGTTAAATAGGAGTCACAAATTCTGGCCCAAATCCAGCTTTACTTTTGTGTGTCCCTGAGAAAGGTTCTCATTCCCTGCCAGATTCTCTTTAAACTGTCTCTAACGATCCCAATGGGTGGGAATTTTTATTCCATTGGCCTTGGGTTATGCCTGACATCTTCAAAGCATTACCTGCCAAGGATTTCTGACTATCTTGAAGCTAAAACAGCTACCATGAATGCTAGAAGTGCCACAGGAACAAGAAGGAAATAGCCAGTATAATCTGCTTTTCCTCTGAACCACAGTAATTATAGGCAGTCTCTTAGGAAGTAAAAATAGCATCTCTTGCTTCTTTTCAACCATTTATTGTGTTTCTATGTGGGTTGGAAGCCTGTTTTATGATAGATCATGTTGCTTTTTAAAAGAACTTTAAATGAAGCTTAGACATTCTAATATTCACAAACATATCTAATTACTTTGTTTTTCCTTAAAAAGAGGAGATAGGTTCATTCTCATGTCAGATTCACATAGGCAGGACTAGAGCTGTTTTGGAGTTTAGTAAAAGGGGAGGAAGGTTTCGATTGGGACGTATGACATTAGAGGTAGACTCCAACACCTTCATTTTATAAATGGGGAAACTGAGGCTCTTGGCACCAAACTGACTTGTTCGACATCATACAAGAAGTTAGGAGGCAGTTCTTAGAACCCATGTCTTACCGCTTCCTAGAACTTTAGAAGGGAAAAGGATTTTAATCTGCATCTTAGATCTTGAAACTTAGGGCCATCTATTCCCAGACCCCCTAATTTTTAGATGAGAAAATGGAAACTCAGAATGGTAAAAGCAGCTGGTTTAAAGTTGCACTTAGTAAATGGTATAGTCTCACAAGAACCCAGTCTTCCTGACACTCAATCAGGTCTTGTTTTTACTATACCTTATTGTCCCCAATCTCCAGAATCCTATAAACATAATCCATTATTATTTTGCAATCCCAGCCAAGGAATGGATGAAAAACTCTGAGTTCTGGTCTTTTCCTAATTCTTATCTTCCTAAAAATCTTCATGGGTCCTCAAGAGCCTTCTGTGGTACTAGAAAGCAAATTTATTTAAAAATAATCTAATCCTATGCAGGGTGTTAGTGGCTAAATTTGCAATTACCTTTCCTAAATATCTTTTACATTTTAACATCTATCATCAGTATTTTAACCAATATAGGAATCCTGAAAGATGAATAACCAAGATTCTATAATATATAACATATATGAATGTATCTATGTAGAATATAACATTATACAACGTATATCATACATATAACATATTATTGTGCATCTTAATAATTATATGATAACCTAGATATGAGATCTGGATTCAAGTGTCATCTTTGTTACTAATTAGTTAGTAACCTACAACAAGCCCTTCATTTCTCTGGGTTTCAGTTAAGAGGCAAAGTGGATAGAGCACCCAGGCTAGATTCAGGAGGACCTGAGTAAAAATCTGACCTCAGACATTTAAATAGCTTTGTGATCCTGGGCGAGTACTTAAACCCAGTTCACCTAAGTTCCTCATCTTTAAAAATAGCTAGAGAAGAAAATGGCAAACCATTCCAGTATTTTGGCCAAAGAAAACCCCAAATGGGGTGGCAAAGAGTAGGACAGGATTGAAATGAATGAACAACAATAACAAGTTTCCTCATGTGTAAAACAGAAATAATAATGCCTACTCTACTTACCTAACTGGATTATTTTAAGAATCAGATAGAGCCTGGATGCAAAGTGATTTGCCTGCATTCCACTATCCAGGGACATATTCCATGATCCAGGAGCCCCCTTCCATTATGCTACCTGGTTTTTTAGAATTATAGAATTTAAAACTAGAAGAGACTCTTGTAAATAACTATTGGCTCCATTATGGCCGATGTATTTGAAAGTAGTGTATAACTATAAAACTATGCAAACTTAAGGGATTATTAATGTAAATATGATTGTCTAATGAATAATGATTCTCAAAAATTTTACCCACATTGGTTACTCATAGCTCAAATGAATTTAGCTAGATGGCACAGGTGTATGTAATAGTAGTACTATGTAATACTTTACACAGAGTAGTATAGCAAATGTTGGACAGTTAGGAAGATCTTAGTTCAAGATCTGACTCATTTGTTAGCTGTATGACTCTGGACATGTGGCCTCAGTTTCCCTCATCTTTAAAATAGGAGTCAAATTTCATGATTTCAATGTCCCTTCTAACTCTAAAACTATGAACTTATAGTCTTTAGCTCTTTCATTCCCTACCTCAAAGGACAAGTTACTTCTTAGTTAAAAGTGGGAAAATTGACCTCATTCTATATTTTAAAAACAAAGCTTCAAGGAAATGTAAAGATTTAGTAGTATAAGCTCTTTATTTTTTAAATGAGGAAATGGACCCATAGATGGAAAGACACTTATTCAAGGTCACACAGCAAATAGGTAGCAGAGCTGGGATTTGAACCCAGATCCACAGACTCCAGAGTCACCAGATTTTGCACTTTAGCACAAGTCCTGAGACTTGAACAGCTTGTGAGAGAAAATCAGTTCTGTACAAGTGCCCTTTAACCAGAGACTTGTCCTTGATCATAACACCAGCCCCAGCTTTATTTCCTTTTCTTCCTCAATAAAATACAAAAGTTCAGCAGAGGTGACTAGCAGAGAATAATGGAAGTGTCAAGTGTGAACCTGTGTAGGATTACATGCAGAATGACTTACCAGGCAGAAAAAAAGGAGAAGACAAATCAAGCCCTATGAATCTGCCCACCAGGATAAGGTGTAGGAGGTGGCATGAAGGCAGTGGGGGTATTGCCAGAGATACCTTTGTGAGTGCAGAATCACAGGATGTCAGAGCTGGAAGCGACCTTAGGCATCATTTCACTGGGTGTAATGTGTAATGGGGAAAATGCTGAGTTTAAAGCAGAGAACAGACTGTTCCACACTTCAAAGTACCCCATTTCTGCAAAGAAGGAAGGGAAGTGATTTATCCAATAAAAAATATTTCTTGAATGCCTACTAGGTTCCAGGCACTGTGCTGTGTGTTGGCCATACAAAAAGAAGCAGAAGAGGATTCTTGAGGAACTGCCCTCAAGAAGCTTATAATCTAATGATGGAGGAAACAAGCAAATAAATCTGTGCAAATGGAAGTTATAAAAGAGAAAACAAGCAGAGGGAAGGGATTCGTATTAAGAGAAGTTAGAAAAGGCTTACTATAGAAGATGAGATTTAAAGGGAGCCAGAGAAGCCAGGGTGTAGAGATGAAGAGGAAGAGCCTTCCAAGCTTAGAGGGAAGCCAGAGAAAAGACCTGGAGCCAAGGAATGGAGCCTCAGAAGCCAGAAGGCCAATGTCATTACATCAAAGAGTAGATGGCAGAGAATCAGGTATAAGAAGACTGGAAAGATAAGAGGAGGATAGGTTATGAAGGTTGAATGTAAAAAAAAAAAAAGGATTTGATGCTCACTTTGGCACCACATATTCTAAAATTGGAACATTATAAAGAAGAAAGGATGGCAGACAAATTTGTGAAGCAATTCATTATTTTTTAAAGAGGATTTGATATTTAATTGAAAGGTAATAAGCAGCCACTAGAATATTAAGTAGGGGATTGGGATAGTCATATCCACACTTTGGTGACTGAATGAAGGATGGATTGGAATGAGGGAAGGCTTGAGGTAGACAGACCCATCAGCCAGATACAGCAATAGTCAGTCCAGGCATGAGGTAATGAAGGCCTGTACTAGAGTCATAGCAATGTCAGAGGAGGGATGGGGGATATTCAAGAGATGTTGGAAAAGTGAAATCAATAGATCCTGGCAACAGATTGGATGTAGGGGGTGAGAGAGTAGTGAGGAGTTGAGGAAGAAATCTAGATTGGGAGCCTAAAAGACAGAAATAGGGAAGTAAGTGAGAGGTTTGGGGGAAGGATGAGTTCCAACTGGGACATACTAAGCTTCAGATGTCCCCTGGACCTATAGTTTGAGATATCTGAAAGGCAGTTGGAGATGGAAGATTGGAGGTCAGCAGAGAAGTCAGGACCAGATAAATAGACCTGAGAATCATCAGCAAAGAGATGATCATTAAATCATGAGGAGCTCAGAGATGATGAGATCATCATGATTTAGATGTTTAAGATGAGGATACAACAAAAGAGACTGAGGAGTGGTCAAAGATGAAATGGTATCCAGAAGGTACTAGAGAGAAGAGAGTGTCCAGGAGGAGAGAGTGAACTATAGGGACAAAGGCTGGAGAAAGATCAAGGAGAATGGGGATAGATTAAATTGGCAATTAAGAGAGCATTGATAATTTTTTAAATGTTTATTTAAATATATTTCCATGATTACATGATTCATATACTTCCCCTCCCCCTTTTTTTCCCCTTCCCCTTCCCAGGGCTGGCCAGCAATTCCACTGAGTTATGCATGTATTATCATTCAATAACTATTTCCATAATAACAATTTTTGTAATAATCTTTTAAAAACCAAAACCCCACATCCAATACCCATATAAACAAGTGAAAAATCAAATGTTTTCCTTCTGTGTTTCTATTCCCACAGTTTTTTCTCTTGATATTATGGATAGCATTCCTTCTCTTAAGTCTCTCGAGATTGTCCTGGATCATTGCATTGCTATCAGTAGCAAAGTTGATTACATATGATCATCCCACAATCTTTCTGTCTCAGTCAATGTTCTCCTGGTTCTACTCATTTCACTCTACATCAGTTGATGGTGGTCTTTCCAGCTCGTATGGAAATCAAACAGTTTATTGTTCCTTTCAGCACAATAGTATTCCATCACCATCATATAACACAATTTGTTCAGCCGTTCCCCAACTGAGGGACACCCCCTCATTTTCCAATTTTTTTCCACCACAAAGAATGTGGCTATGAATATTTTTGTACAAGTATTTTTCCTTATTATCTCTTTGGTTTACAAACCTAGCAGTGGCATGGCTAGATCAAAAAAGCAAGTGTTCTTTTAAAGCTCTTTGGGCATAGTTCCAAATTGCCCTCCAGAAGGGTTGGATCAGTTCACAACTCTACCTGCAATGCATTAGTGTCCCAATTTTGCCACATCCTCTCCAACATTCATTATTTTCATTTACTTTCATATTAGCCAATCTGCTAGGTGTGAGGTGGTACCTCAGAGTTGTTTTGATTTGCATTTCTCTTATTAGGAGGAATTTAGAATGCTTTTTCATGTTTTTTATTGATAGTTTTGATTTCTTCATCTGAAAATGAGCATTGGTAATTTTGAAAAGAGCAGTTTCAATGAAAAAAATGGAATCGAAAGCCAAACTATAAGGGATTAAAAGGAGAATAAGAAGAGAGAAAGGGGAAACTCCTTTTGTAATTGACTTTTTCAAGTTTAGCCACAAAGAACAGAAAAATAGGATAATAGCAGGGATGAAGGGATCAAGTGAAGGTATTTTCAAGATTGAGGAGACATGGGAATGTTTATAGACAGGAGGAAAAGATCCAGTAGATAGGGAAAGATTGAAAATAAAAAATAGATGGAGCAAACTCTTTACAGAGATGAGATGAAATGGATTCACATGTATAGGTAGAAGGGTGCTAGTCTTAGTAAGGAATAAGACCACATCATCATGTGAGCCAGAGATGAAGAAAAGGGCAGGAGTCATCTGAGTGACAGGAAATGAGGAAATGTGGAGCTATTGGTGAATGGCCCCTTTTTTCTGTAAAATATGAGGCAGAGTTCTCAGCTGAGAGAGTCAGGGGAGAAGGAGCCAAGGGAGATTTGAAGAGAGATGAAAAAGTTTGGAAGAGCCCCTTTGGAGAATAGGACAATAAGTTGGTAAATGGGGTAGATAGAGTAGGATTACCTAGCAACAGTGAGGTCCAGTGTATGACATAAGAGTGTATGACATAAATTTGTGTATGACATACATTTGTAATACACCAAGTCAAAATGGTTGCATGATTTTCTCCACCTATATTCAGCAGCACATCTATAAAAGTAAAGGTAGCAGTTGATAGGAGATATCCAAAGCTAAGACATGGCAGGACACAATCAGTGACATGATAAGGAGGCCTAGTAGGGACTCAAGAAAAGAAGGCAATGTTGAATTGGTTCATCAAGGGGGTAAAGATGGAGAAAAGGGAAGAGAGTGACTAGAACAGGAGTGAGAGAATTGAGGAGTGGAGGAATTAAAAGTCATATTATGGACAAAGAGCAGTTTTGGGTGAAAGAAGGCAGATTGAAAGGTGCAAAACTGACAAATTATGGACAAATAAGAAGATTTTGGAATTCTTAAATATGGAGGCAGTGGATTCATGGGTGATGTGCAAGATGAAGGATATAACCCTCTCTGTGTGTACATGATGTGGGTTCTCATGAGGAGTGAGTAGGCTGAAGAACTGAGTGGTCAGGGTATTTGAGGGAGAATCAATATATATGTTGAAGTCCCCAAGTATGGGAGGCAGGAGTTCAGAATATGACGAAAATTCTTAAACCAGATTAAGTTCATTGAAGAAGGAAGAAGAGTTACTTGAGGGTGGGGAGGATTTTGATTGCCTACTAGATATGATTACATGAACCTCAAAAGAGAGAGACTGAGTGATGGAGACATCAAAGGATCCTATAAGTGGCAAGAGGGAGAAACAAATATTCTAAGTCTCCTTGAACGTCAGTAGACAAATTCTACTTGTCTATTGGGGATTCTCTGAGCTTCAGTCTCGTATATAAAATAATAACAATAATAATAATAACTTCAGTTACCTCACAGGGTTGTTGTAAAGGTCAAATTTTACACATTATATAATAATATAATATAACATAATATAATATACTAATAATCAGTGATTATTATTAACTGAAATAAAATCTTTTTATTTTAAACACTAACCTTCAGTCGTAGAAATCAATATTATGTACTGGTTCCAAGGCAAAATAGTGGCAAGGGCTAGGTAATTGGGTTTAAGTGACTTGCCCAGGATCACATGCATAGGAAGTATCTTGAGGTTAAATGTGAACCCAGGATCTCCCATTTTAAGACTTGGCTCTCCATCCACTGAGCCATCTAGCTGTCCCTTTGAAATAAAATCTTTCCTCAAATACTAACTAGCTATGTAACCTTCTGCAAGTCACCTAACCTTCTTTGGCCTCAGTTTCCCCATCTATAAAGTAGAGATAAGGCAGCTAGTTAATAGAGTGGATAGAGCACTAGGTTTGGAATCAAAACCCCATACCCTACACACCTGTCCGCCTTTCGCTATAGCTTCAGTTCTTTTTCAGTTTTAGCACTCCTAACAGATATCATTTTGACAAGATGGTGCCAAACTCTTGAATTCATCTTTTATTTCCGCCCTCCTTACACCCTCTGTACATATCCTTCCCCCATCTCTGATTTCAGTCTACTCAATCTGTACAGAGATTCCATTCACTCCCCCCAACCCCTGCCATAGCCTGGCTTGACGACCCCAGCCCTCTGGCCACCTTTGGGCTAATGTGAATGCCCTGGCAGATGTGCTGGCACAGTTTCCAGTAGCCCAGGCACCGTGGGAGAAGCCCCCAGGGAATGTCCCACACCTTGCATCAGGCACTGCCTACTCCTTCCACCTCCATACCCTGCCGAGCTCCATTCTCCCTGTCTGTGGACCTGAGCGTCGGAGGGTGAGGTTACAGAAAGAATCACAACACTAATAAGGCAGCCACTCCAAAACAGAGATTTTCTATTTGTGCAATGAACTAAGGAAGAGGGAGAGCTCTCACTTGTAGAGTTTATTCAGGTTTGTGGAGTACCTTCCATGGATGGTAGAACCGGATTTAGAGTCCATTGATCTGAATTCCAACTCTGCCATTTACAAATAAATAATGATGACTGTGGGACAGTCTCTTCTCATTCAGGTAAATACTGGGCTCGAACTAGATGGCCTCAAAGTTCTCCTCTAACTGTGAAACTAAGACCCTATTTAATTTATAACAGTCTTTGAGTGATTGCCGTGATCATATCTATTTTTACAGATGAGGTTCAGAGTGAATTGTCTAGGGTAACAGAGCTTGTGACCATCTAAGGCAGGGTTTGAACTCAGGTCTTCCTGGCTGAGTCCAGTGTTTTATTTACTACACTACATTGTTCTTTAAAAGTAAAATGAATTTTTGCTTACAACTTTCTAACATGCTAGTATTAATCTGGAAAATATTTAGTAATTTCTTCTTGGCGATTGGCATTAAAATCATAGAATTTAGAACTGAAAGGATCTTTAAAGATTATTTAACATAAATTCCTCATTCTTTAGAGAAGTAAAATGGAGTCAAAAGAGGTTAATCAGCTTCCCTGAGGTAACCCAGCTAGCAAATAGCAGTAATTTGAACTCGAGTTTTATTTTTTTAATTAAATATTGGTTCCAAGGCAGAAGAGTGGTAAGAGTTGGGCAATGAGGGTTAAGTGACTTGTGCAGGCTCACCCAACTAGGACGTGTCTGCGGCCAGATTTAAACCCAGAACCTCCCATCTCCAGGCTGGACTCTATCCACTGAGCTATTTAGCTGCCCCTAAACTCGTGGGGTGGGGAGTTGTTTTGTTTGTTTTACTGCAAATTGAGTTCTCTTTCTATTAAACTAACTTGAGGCAGTATGATGTGGTCCATATGTAGTCCCTAAAAGTAGACTAAGTGTAACTAGGTGAAAGCACCAGTCTTGGATTAGAATTCCTAGGTTCAAATCTGACCTCAGACACTTACTAATAGATTTTCTGATTTCCTTCAAAAACACAGCTCCATGTCACAAGCTCCCTACCCCTAGCTCTAGCTTATGAGCACTTCCCTCCAGACCAAAATGGCACAGTATTTATTCTGGACACGTGGAGGGACAATCATACCATCGGGATGGTAGATAGAGAGATGCCCCTGGTTTAAATTCTGCCTCTGTGACAAACTGGCTCTAGGTGACTCTCGGCAAGGCATCCAGCTTCCCAGTGACCAGGCAAAACTCTCTAAAACTACCAGTTTACAGAGCAAGTGCAACTTGGTAGGAAAGATTATCTGCAGAAATCACAGGTCAAAGTACCTCAGATTCAGTTTATATATATTTTTAATTTAAGTCTATAATTTATAAATTCAATTCATCATTTTAAAGTTCAATTTATAATTTTAAATTTTAGTTTTTAATTTTAAATCAAAAATTTTAAATTCAGCCTATAATTTAAAAAATTTAGTTCATAATTTTTAAAATTCAGATTGCTTGAAGGCAGCATGACTACTCCCCAGGCTGAGCAATGTAATTCCTTAATGAAGTTATGGAATACTCGTGTTTCCATCATCTGAGTTCAGGCCCTCTGTTACCTGTTGCCAAGATTCTGGTCCAATCTTCTGAAAATAGTCCCTTAATACCATTTAAGGGGTCTGGGCACCAAACCCTGTTACATAAATAAGAAAGATATTGGCAAAAAAAAAATTTAAAAAGAAAGATATTGACAAATCAGAATCAATATTAAATTCCATGGAAAATGTCTAAGATGATTGTGTCCTCAGTCTTTTTATTGATATTAGATGGAGGGTGCAGGTTAGAGAGGAAGAATAAGTGAGGCAAAATTTTCTTGTTCCTAGTGATAAAATTTAATATGAATTGCTTCTGCCTATTTAAAGATTTCTGGGAAATATGGACTCCACTGATTCAAGATACAAACTGTACCTTTGGCCATGATACATTTAAATTAGAAACTCATTATTGTCAATTAGAATCTGCCCAACATGAAAGACTGAAATTTAGACACTTGCTGAAACCCCTTCCACCTTTTGTGTTTTGATTAGTCTGTAAAGACTTAGCAATATTTCACCTTTGCTAGTTGAATACCTGAATCTTGAGCGTCCCAGTGCAAAAAACTTTTTCTCCTTAATGGATGCAAAAGAAAGAAGTCTGTCTTTGAGACCTGGGAATTGCTGAAATACAATAAGCTTTTACTGGAGAATTAATAATGCTTGAGTGGGTTGGGGGTCAGTAGTTTTAATAGACAGGACAGATCTCATTACTTTCTACACTAAAAAAGGTCCTTTGCCTGAACCTAAGTGACAAATGAAATTCTCTTTATAATTTTTTCAGTAACTGGAAAGCTACTGCTTGGAGGTAGCATGACCCCAATCCCCAGGCAGGGCAATTTCCTCCCTTAATGAAGTCTTTGGATAGTCATGCTTCCACCATGGAATTTCAGGTGCTCCATCACCTGTTGCCAAGATTCTTGTCTAGCTTCCTGATTGGGCTCCCAGACTCAAATATCTCCCTTTTCGAATCCATCCTTCACACTGTGGTCGCCATAACCTCTCTTTTGCAGAGGTCTATTCACATCACTGCCCTGTGCAAAAGCATTAAGGGGCACCTTGTTGCTTAATGAGTAAAATAATGACTCACACTTTGATACTGGCCAAGCACTTATCTCACAAAACTCCTGAGAAGTCTTCAGTAGGGCAATTATTATTCTCCCTCTTTTGACAGATGAGGAATTATAGGGAAGATGAGGAGAGAGATGATGAGTTGTGATAACAAATGGTAAAGCCAGGACTTAGATTCAGGTCATTTTGTTCTCTCCATATTCAACCTGGTATTCAAGGTTCCATGCAACCTGGCACCAATCTTCCTTTTTGATTTTGTTATAAATGATTCCCTTTCACACATTATGTGTTACACCTAAATTTCTTGGGATTCCTCATTATCATCTTGATTTTGCATGACTCTTCCCATGTTTGGAATGGTCTCCCCTTGAAGAAATTCCACCCTTCTTTCAAGGTACAGTTATGTGCCTCTGCTTTCATGAAGGCTTCCAGTTCTAATTGAACTTTTCCTGTAGGTGGCACAGTAGATAGGACTCATGATCTGGAGTTAGGAAAACTCAAATTCAGATTTGTTCTTTGACACTTACTCGATGTGTGAACCTGGGCAAATCACTTAATCCCTGTTTGCTTTGGTTTGTCTCATCTGAAAATGAGTATAATGATGGGCACCTACCTCACACAATTGTTTTGAGAATCAAGTAAGATCATCATCATAAAGCACTTAACACAGTGCTTGGCATATAGTAAGAGCTATGTAAAAAAATTATTGTTTAATAGTAATTATTACTATTAACTATTTATTTTTAGTGTCATTAGTTGTAGTTGTTCAGTCATGTCCAATTCTCCATGACCGTATTTGGGAATTTTCTTGGCAAAATACTAAAATGGTTTGCGATTTCATTTTTCAAATCGTTATATAGATAAGAAACTAAAACAGAGTTAAGTGACTTGTCCAGGATCACATATCTAGTAGTGTCTGAGGTCAGATTTAAACTCAGAAAGATATTTTCTTGATTCCAAGCCCAGTGATCTATCTACTGTACCACCTAGCTGTTTATTATTATTATTATTATTATTATTATTATTATTATTAATTAATTAGCCATTATTTATTGACTATTTAAGTACTAGAAGCTAAATAATACTAGATACTTAATAAATGCTTGTGATGTATGCATGTCTCAATACCCTCTGTGGGCAGAGTTGATGTCAAATAATATGATATTATCAAATGATAAAGCACTTAGTAAAAGTTATATTGAATTTATTGGTTGAATTACATAGGCAATCATTCTCTGCTCTATGCATTTTTTCTTCTAATAAACTCAGGGAATTCCATAGCCCAGGCGAAGAGTTTTCATCTTAGCCAGTTTGTAACTAAATTCAAATCCAGGTGCTTTTAAACATTAGACGGACTTTCTTATTTCTCATGCCCATTTTTCATGTTTTTCTAGCTCCATTCTTGTTGGCAGGCTCTCCATTGTTATTTTTTAGAACACCGTTTATCAGACTCTAATGGCCAATGCCCATACTTCTCATTTTCTCATTCCCATCTGATGTGAACTAGGAAACTGGATGACCAACTCAGTAACATTATTGTTAAATAATCATCAACTGGTTCAGAATGAGATCCACAAAGTTCTTCCCACAAGGGAAGTGGTTGAGTAGCCCGTGTACTTCAAGACAACTGTTTTGGCTACTCAGAGTCTTCTTTGGTCACTTTCTGGTTCTTATCTGTTTCTCATTTAGCTAACTTTGTCAGGATAAAGACTTTAGAGAAGTGAATGACATATAGGTTATTTTCCTTCATCCTTTCTTGGGCTATTTCCTTGCTGGCTTGTTGCCAAAAAATGAGTCCAACCACAGCTAAAAGACTTCCTTTGAGTTCTCAGAGAAGAGGCACAAGAAAACATGTAGATGTCCATCACAATCCATAAGACCAGCCCTTCTGTATCCTCTGGTCAGGGTCTGAGAATGGGCACAAATTTAGGGAATTCTCAAAAAGGAAAGGGAGCAGAAACAGAAAAAAAGCAGAAACAGAAAATTTTAACTAACATGTACAGACAACATTTTATCCTTAGGAAACTGAGAGGGGAATGAAAAATAGCAATGTCTTCTTTTACTTTTCAAAAATGACAGTGGATCATGAGAACAAATGAGATGACATGTTTATCCAGGCAGCCTAGGGTGTGTGTGTGTGTGTGTGTGTGTGTGTGTGTGTGTGTATTTACAGAAATGAACACACCTACTGTGAGTGTAGAAGTGGATGAATATAGAAAGAGATGCTTCTACCAGTCTGTGAGTAAAGGGGGCAGATGGTCTTGCTGTGGACTCGTTTTCACTTTTGATAGCTTATATCTCTTTGTCCTAAATACCAAAAGGATCCAGATCACCACTGAGTGAGGACTACCAATGTTTTTGTTAACTTGTTTGAGGTTTCTCAAGCTGTATAATGATTTCTCTCACTGCCTTCACACCCTAGGAAAGAACCATTGTTCAACTTCCAAACCATGCCAGTGTGTTGACATTTGGAACTCGTTACATTTTTGTGATAGATGCACTTGTCTTGGAGCTGAGGCAGGGGAAGTCAGGGAGTCCATTACTTGAGCTGTGAAAAATGTGAGAGAAGTGAGAATCAGAAGTAAATGGGGGTCCAGAAAAAAAAAAACTACTTGCCCACAAGACAGGAGATTAGGGTTTTAAACCCATCAGCTACTTATCTTCAAAAGTGATATGCAAAATAAAATTACTTGGATACAAGGCAGTCAGTTTGGACAGCCAGACAAAAAACATTTTTATGTCAGGTTCTGTGTTAACTGTTAGGAATGCATGGTCACTGCCCTCAAGGTGCTCACATTCTAATGGGGGAGACAATATGTCAATAACGAAACACATAAACAATATATACAAAATAGAAGGAAGGTATTCTCAACAAAAGGCATTAGCAGTGGTGGACTTTTAGTAGGGAAGGGGACAGAAGGGCAGTTTGCCAGTAAAACCCTCCTATAGAAAGAGCAATTTGAACTGAGTTCTTAAAGAAGCTAGGGAAGCCAAGAGGTTGAGATGAGAAGGAAGAGCATTCCAAGTATAGAGGAGAACCGAGGGAAAGGAAGTGTCAAGAGACGTGGGATATCCTTGTCAAGAGGACAGCTAGGAGGCCAGTGTTGCTAGATTGTAGAATGCAGGAAAAGTAGTACTACAAAGGAAGACTGGAAATGTAGGAAGGGGTCATTTGTAAAGGGGATAGATTAGATAGATAGATAGATAGATAGATAGATAGATAGATAGATAGATAGATAGATAGATCACTAGATAGATCACTAGATAGATCACTAGATAGATCACTAGATAGATCACTAGATCACTAGATAGATCATTAGACTGGAAATGTAGGAAGGGGCCATTTGTAAAGGGGATAGATGATAGATAGATAGATAGATAGATAGATAGATAGATAGATAGATAGATAGATAGATTGATTACTAGATTGCTAGATAGATAGATAAATCACTAGATAGATTGATAATCACTAGATAGATCACTAGATCACTAGACAGATCACTAGATAGATTGTTAGATCACTAGATGGATAGATAGATACCTAGATACCTAGATAGATAGATAGATAGATACATACATACATACATACATACATCACTAGATAGATAGATGGATAGATAGGGGATGGATAGGTAGATAGACAGACAAACTGATAGATAAATAGATTGATAGTCTGAACAGATACTAAAAACTAAAGCAGGCACCCCCAAAAAGAAATGTGAGTCCAAATAGCCCAGCAGTGAGGCCAGGCCAGAGAGAGCATGGCTTAAGCTTGAACAACTAAGTGGTGAGGCTATTATATGCTATCTACCCAGCTAGAGAAGGAAATGGCAAAGTACTCAGTAACTTTGGCAAGAAAACCCCAAATGGGATCATGAAGAGTCATGGCTGAAATAACTAAACAACAAAAAATTTTATCCCACTTAGCTCACTGACCTAGAATTGTGGTTTTATTGGTAGAGAGGTGAAAAAGCTGAGATATGCATCTGGAGAGAAAGCAGCCATGATAATGAAATCACAGGGCTGTGAAGGATTTAAGAAGTATTAATGAATTGTAGTATGAGAAGGTGAATGTGTGATGATTAAATTGGATGGAACCAAATAAGTAATAAACTTTAGCACCATGTTTTCATTACCAATAAGAAAGACCACTTACAAAAGTAAATTATAAGGGTCAGGAGTTAGGAGTCAAATCACTTTTTTTTTTAACTCTTACCTTCCATCTTAGAATCAATGCTATATATTGGTTCCAAGGCAGAAGAGTGATAAGGAAATATCTGAGACCAGATCTGAAGCCAGGATCTCTCATCTCTCAGCCTGGCTCTCAATGCACTGAGCTACCTAGCTGCTTCCTCTAAGTATAGTAAGGAATAAACCTGGAGTCTAATCATGGGCAAGTATAGTTATCTGGGGCAAATCATATCACTTTGAAGACCTTGGCTTCCACAATGTCAAATGAGGTGATGAACCAGCTGATTTCCATCTCTGAAACACCATGATTTGTATGTATCATGAGGAAAAAATATTGAGAATAACCTACTATATATATTTTTTAATTTATATATTTCTTACAAACTTGTAAATATACTGATTTGGATGTGCTTTAAAAAGTGGGAATAAAACTTGGGTATTTGGCCTAAGTTAATTGTTTTTCAAAATCAGAAGTCATATCTTTCCCATCTTGGTTTTTATTTTCTTGATTGTCAGCTTAGCTAGTAAGTGGCAGGTCCAAGATTCTAAACTAGACCTTCTCACTACAAATCTGAGAAAGGGGGAGTTGCAGGGAAGGTACAGTTGGAGATGCCTTAGAAGTTCACTCAAGATAATGTGCAGAGTAAGATGTTGGCTTCTGACAGCCCAGAGTGGCCCTAGGATAGAGTCCAATCAGATTTTATGGATGCTATGACTACAGATATCATTGAAGAGGACCTCTAAGGTCTCTTCTGGCAGCTAGGTGTCGCAGTGGATAGAGCACCAGGCCTGGAGTCAAGAAGACAATGTGGGAAAACTAATATTAACTTGGGATTTTGAATTGGTCCCTTTGGTGCCCCAAAAATTTGGCTTTAAAGTTCAAACAGTCTCTTGTCTAGATCTTGTCTAGATCTTTACCAGCAGGATGGAGATCTGCTCCTTATTTATCTGTAAACAAAACTCTCCTGGGTGAAGAGATTAGCTCTAGCTGCCATAGTGATCCAGCCACTATTGTGGTTCAGCCGCCATAGTGGCCTAGCTGCCATATTGGTATAGTTACCATAGGGGCCTAGCCGCCATAGGGGCCTAGCCGCCATAGTGGTCCAAGTGCCATAGTGGTCCAGCTACCATAGTGTTCTAGCCTCCATAGTGGTCCAGCTGCATGTTGAGGAGGAAAGAGTGTGTTAGCATTTCCCTGAGGTCCATCTCTTCCTGTGATAAAGAAGTGAGGGATGAATGGAGGTCTTTGAGGCCATTTAATGTGGGACTCTTTTTCAGTCAGAAACCTCATAGGATGTCCAGGGGAGGGCCTGGATGATGAAGATGTCTGAAGGAATACATTTTGGCTTGTGCTCCAGGACATTGGGCCCTCTCTAGCCTGGTTCTCCTGCCTAGTGGTCTAGAAGCTCACCTCATGCTTGTACCTCTTTTTTGATTCATCCAGCCTCGTCACTTAGTTGTTCAAGCTTAAGCCATGCTCTCTCTGGCCTGGCCTCACTGCTGGGCTATTTGGGCTCACATTTCTTTTTTGGGGGTGCCTGCTTGAGGTTTAGCATCTATTCAGACTGCAGAGGGCGTCTGCTGGCTTGATAGAAATCTTCAGTGGTCTTTAATAAATTAATATTTTAAAACTAAAAATTCAGCAATCAGAATTTCATTTGTTACATCTCCTGAAATGTTCAGAAATGACCTCAGACAATTACTAGGCATGTGACCCTGAGCAAATCACATAATCCTATTTGCGTCTGTTTATCCACCTGTAAAATAAGCTAGAGAGGGAAATAGCAAACAAAGCCCCCAAGCAAGATCATGAAGAGTTGGACATGACTAAAAAAATGACTAAACACAGGGGCAGCTGGGTGGCGCAGTGGATTGAGAGCCAGGCCCAGAGACGGTGGTTCTGGGTTCAAATATGACCTTAGACATTCCCTAGCTGTGTGACCCTGAGCAAGTCACTTAACCCCCATTGCCTAACCCTTTCTGTTCTTCTGCCTTAGATATAATATAGAGTATTAATTCTAAAACAGAAAGTAGCCTTTAAAAAAAGGAAGGAAGGAAGGAAGGAAGGAAGGAAGGAAGGAAGGAAGGAAGGAAGGAAGGAAGGAAGGAAGGAAGGAAGACTGATCAACAAACCAAGTTCTCTTCCAACTCTCTCATTACTTGGTTCTCTGATTTTTAAAGCTCTGGATCAATGATCCCTTAGGCTGAAAGCTCACTATCATGTTCCAAGTTGTGGTATCCTCTTTCAAAATCATCTTTGTGGACAATAATCATTATTTCAATAAATCTGCTACTCCTGACTGATCCACAATACAACCTAGTGTAGTAGAGTAGAGGACTTAGAGTCAAGAGACCTTGATTTGAATCCTAGTCTTAGCCATCAGCAAATCCCTTAACCCCTCTAGGGCCCAATTTCCTCATCTGTAAAATAGATATAATAATATCTATTATTATATATTATTATGATATATAATAATAATATCGCTGGCTTCCCTAGGATTTTGTGAACAAAATATTTTTAAAATTTACCTCATTAGAAATGTGAGTTAGGTGATACTGGGACAATCCCACTCTTGTACTTTTTAAAAAGACAACCCTAAAAGGTTGAGGTTCTCATGTCTTAGTCTGGGGAACTGGGGACTCTGCAGTGCTCCTTTGAAAGAATCCTACTTCACCAAACTATGGCCCCATCGTCCACTTCTCAGAAACCAACAAAATTGCAGAGCCCTGAGCTACAAGGATGAAAAGGAATTTTGATATTTATACCGTCATTTTTCAGTTGTGTCCAACTCTTTGTGATCCTTTTGGGGGTTTTCTTGGCAAAGATATTGGAGTGGTTCTTTCTCCAACTCATTTTACAGGTGAGGAAACTGAGGCAAACAGTTAAGTGACTTGCCCAGGGACATAGAACTAGTAAGTGTCCAAGATCAGATTTGAACTCATATCTCCTTGATTGAGTTCAAATCTGGCCTCAGATGTAGAAGAATATTTTTTCCTCTAAATATGAACTGTAGTGATGAATAACATGCCAAAACCAGAAACAGAAAACTGGAAAAGCACATTAGAGAAACATTACTGTGTTTCAGCTGAGGGTTAGCTGAAAATTGTCAGCAGATTTGCCTTTTCCACAGATGTGTTAATAAATTCATCTCCAAAGGCATTTCTCCTACATGCCCTAGACTTCATTTCTGATTATTTCAGGCAGTCAGAATAATAAATGAGTTAACTAGTGAAGCTCCTGGGGTGTATGGGGAGGGATCGTGTGTTGTTTTCACTTTGAAATCCATTTTTAGCAGCTACCCTCTGTAGTATACCATTATAAGCCTCTTGGTCTGGGACAGGCTCACTCTTTGTTAAGGAAACAATTCAAAGATAACACAACAGAGTAGAAAATCAACTGACTTTGGAGCCAGAGGAATCAGGTTTGAATCCTAGTTCTAATTCTAGTCAAATACAACTTCTTTTTTTTTTTTCTAAATGAGTAGAATGGAAAAATAAAAAGAATATTCACTCAGAAGTCATGAGACCTGAGTTCCAGTCAAGTCTAGAGACAGCAAGTTGCCTCAGGTGATAGGGTGTTGAACCTGGAGTCAGGAAGAGCCAAGTTCAAATCTAGCCTCAGATATTAGCTGTGTGATCTTGGGCAAGTCATTTTATCACCCACACCTATAAAATAGGGCTGATAACAGCACTTACCTGCCAGGGGACAGATGAGAGGATCAAAAGAAGTAATGTTGTATAAAGCACTTTGCAAATTCCCTATTATCCAGCCAATTACTCCATTAGATAGGTAAAATAATTATTATTTCTTTTTTACAGAGGTAACTAGTCTAAGAGGAGTCAAGTATCTTTCTGAAGTTTATGTGACTTAGAGATATAAGAAACCGTAGCATTCATCTAGTCCAGTGGTTCTTTTTTGACCTACCACCCCCTTTCCAGAAAAAATATTACTTAGCCCCCTGGTAATTAATTTTTTATTAATTTAATAGCAATTAATAGGAAAGATAAATGCACCTGTGGCCATCACTACCCTCCTTGATCGCTGCAGCACCCACCAGGGGCATTAGTACCCACTTTGGGAATCACTGATCTAGTCTAATCCTCTCTTATTTTATAGATTTAAAAAATAGATTAAAGAGTTTAAAAATTATACATTAAAAAAATACTGGGGGGGCAGCTGGGTAGCTCAGTGGATTGAGAGCCAGGCCTAGAGATGGGAGGTCCTAGGTTCAAATCTGGCCTCAGACACTTCCCAGCTGTGTGACCCTGGGCAAGTCACTTGACCCCCATTGCCTACCCTTACCACTCTTCCACCTAAAAGTCAATACACAGAAGTTAAGGGTTTAAAATAAAAAAAAAAAAAAAATACTGGGAGGGGGCAGCTGAGTAGCTTAGTGGTTTGAGAGCCAGGCCTAGAGACGGGAGGTCCTAGGTTCAAAAAAGAAGTGTCTGGCCTCAGACACTTCTCAGCTGTGTGACCCTGGGCAAGTCACTTAACCCCCATTGCCTACTCTTACCACTGTTCTGCCTTGGAGCCAATACACAGTATTGACTCCAAGACGGAAGGTAAGGGTTTAAAAAAAAAAATACTGGGGCCCAGAGAAAAAGGTGTGTAACTTATTAAGGTCACAGAACTAAGACTAATAATAATATCAACTAGTATTCATATATCACTTTATATATTTTATATATTTATTTATATATTTTATGTTTATCATGATAAATATAAAATATATAAATGCGTAATTTATATTCACTTTAAGTTTTGCAGAGTACTTTACAAGTATTATCTCATTGGATCCTCACAATAAACCTGGGAAGTCAGTGCAATTATCCCTAGTTTACAGATAAAGAAACTGAGGCAGACAGCGAATAAGTGACTTTCCCAGAGTCTCACAGGTTGTAAATGAGCCTGGAATGGAACTCAGGTGTTTCTGATTCCGGAACCAGTGCTTTACTTACTATACCCCCTAGATGTCTATATTTAATGTTACAGATATAAATAATCCTTTTAAGCAAATTACAAAAATATGCCTCCATTTTGGGGGAGGTCTTTTGGGACAGAGAGAACAGTGATGGATGACAAGTGAGAGAATAAAGAGTTCTGCTCTGTTTAAATCAAGAGGGAGCCTATCTTGGATAAAATAAGATTAAAAAAAAAAAAAAGAGTAACTCACTTCATGAAGAACCCAGTTTAGCAGAGCAAAGAATATGTCCAGGACAGGTGTGGGGCGATGTGAGGAGGCACACAGCCGGTCTAAAGATGGAATCCGGTATTTAGAAGGGCTCATAGCCATAGACAGGTAGCCTTTGCTCAAGCCAAGTGATCATTCACAGATAGCCCAAGGATTTCACTGAAATTCCTTCTGACCTTGAAATTCTCAGATTCTGTGTATCATTCAGTGCCTGTAAGTGCTTCGCTCTTCCACGGTTATCCATACCTTGTTGGGGCTAAGCCTTCCCAACTCCTTCCCTTGAAACAAGCCATCCCCATCCCTGAATGGCCAATTGGATGATCTGCTTGGTTTGTAGACCCTTACCTTCCATCTTGGAATCAATATTGGGTTTGGTTCCAAGGAAGAAGGGCTGGAAGGGCTGGGCAATGGGGGATTAAGTGGCTTGTCCAGGGTTACCCAGCTAGGAAGGGTCTGAAGCCAGGTTTGGACCCAGGATCTGCTGTTTCCAGTCCTGGCTCTCCAGGCATTGAACCACCCACCTTGCCCCTGAATGGTATGTCTTTCTAGGGCAGTGGTTCCCAAACTTTTTTGGCCTACTGCCCCCTTTCTAGAAAAAATATTACTTAGCCCCCTGAAATTAATTTTTAAAAAATTTTAATAGCAATTAATAGGAAAGATAAATGCACCTGTGGCCATCATTGCTCTCCTGGATCACTGCAGCACCCACCAGGGGGCGGTAGCACCCACTTTGGGAATCACTGTTCCAAAGTGTGGCTTGACCCAAAAATTTGGTTGAAAAAGAATGAGAGATGAGACTCTTGAGGGATGTCATTTCCAAATACTTTGGGGGATTGCGTCTCTCTCTTGACTTCACAAAGCAGAGGCCAACTTCCAGTGATGACCGGTGAAGCGTATGTGATTGTCTTACGTGTGTAAAGCTTTAAGCTCTATTTTTAGACTAACAGCCACCCATCCCCAGTCCATGTTTTAATAAATGATGAATCTGATACTTCTCCTTCCTCCTCTAGGTCAGGAGGAGTGCTCTGACAATTCTTTCATTATGTCTGCTCAGCTTCCCTCTTCCCTCTCATCCAAATCATCACCTTTTGAATTCTTTCCAGTGGTGGCCCCTCATGCCCATTATGGATACAATAAGATTTTTTTAAAGGTGAATACATAGATTTCTCTAAACAGATTCTGGGTCTTTACCTTTAAAATATTCATTTGCTCCTCTCTCTCCCCCAAAACCTCTTCAAAAATTCAATTAAACAAGCCTTTATTATTTACTAAATGCTCTCGTGCCTTCTTTCTAAGATTATCCCTCCAATTTTTCTTGGGTATATCTTATTTGAGCATAATTATTTACATGTTGTCTCCCTCATTCATCTGTGAGCTCCTTGAGAGAAGAGAGTGTTTTTGCCTTTTTTTTTTTTTTTTTTTTTTTTTTCTGTATCTCCAGCACTTAGCACAGTGCCTGGCACATGATGCGCATTTAGTGGATTAGTGACTTGGCTTGTTCAGTGATGAATTGAATTTGTGACCTTGAACATCCTTTCTATAAAAGTTCTATCCCTTTCAACCTTTTCATACTTGCCTTAGACTCAGATATAATGTGAAATGGAGCACAGCCTCTAACTTGAAGAAGAATTGGAGAGATAAGACCTGGACCTAGCTATCATTACAAATTAAAATGAGATCTGTTCATAAAGGGCCCATAAAATGAGATGATAGCAGATGATGAAGGAATGATTTCCCACTGCAGCAATCAGGGAAGGCTTTGTGATGGAGATAGCATTGGTGATTTGGACCTAGAAAGACAGACAGAATTTCAGCAGTTGGATAGGTAGAGAGTTGAAGGGAAGCAGTGAGGAAAAGCAAGAGAGAAGCTATGGCAAAAAGGTAGCAGTTTGGAGGGCTGGAAGAAATGGGAATTAAAAATAAAGATTTTTGTTGTTGAGGCGTTTTGGTTGTGTCTGATTCTCCAGGACCTCATTTGAGGTTTTCCTAGCAGAGAAAGTACTGGAGCAATTTGCCAATTCCTTCTCCAGGAAACTGAGGCAAACAGAGTTAAGTGACGTGCCCAGGATCGCATGGCTAGTAAATATCTAAGGTCAAATTTGAACTCAGGTCGTCTTAACTTCAGAACTGGCCCTTCTACACGCAGCACCACCTAGCTGTCCCCCCCCCCCCAATAAAGACATCTCTCCCTCAAGTAAAGAAGCTAGCAGTGAAGATCCATTCAGAGAAATCTAAGCATGATGTAAAATATAAAATCAATTCATATGATTCAGGAGAATAAGCAAGGGCTTTGGAGTCAAAGATTTAGAATTTGGATGATTTAGAAATGGATGAGTAACCTTAATGGCCATCAAATGTATTTGATAGATAAGGCACAAAGAGGTTAAATGACTTAATGGCTACTATGTTGATTGTATTTTTAAGTTTTGTTAGGCACTTTACTGGTTATTTCATTTGATCCTCACAACAATTATCCCCATTTTTCTCTTGGGGAAACTGAGGTGAAGAGGGATCAGATCAAGTGACCTGCTCCCAATTATACAGCTAGCAGATGTCTAAGGCAGGATTCCAATTCCAAGTCCACCATATACCCTAGCTGCCTCTGTAAAATAAGGCACTCGTTCCATGCTTCTCAGACCCCTTTTAGCTGTCCACTGATCTATGATCCAGTTTTAGGTAGCATGATGGAAATAATTTGACAGTCTAAAACTTGATGGGGTTTAGAGGCAAGGAAAGATGAAAAGGAAAAAGGAAACAGCCCTGCATTCTAGATTTTCCAGGGAAAAAAAGAAACCATTTGAAGCCAAGATCTAACCTCCATCTGTGAAAACGCAAGGTTGTGATTTTCTAGAGAACATCCTTATTTCTTCTCCATCCTCCTTTGCCAGGAAGTTATGTCTTTGTATCAGTTTCATGTCACTTGACACAGGAACCCGGATTATTCTGAATGCCAAGGAAGGCAGCTGCCTCTTGCTTTAGAGGGGTTTTAGTGTCTGTCACAACATTAAAAAGTATTAAATCTCCAACTAAAGAATGAGACAAAAGACCCATGTACTTGCCTGGAGAGGGTGCTTATATGTTCTCTCTTTCATTCTAAAATAAGAAATGTTAATGCTTCACAGAAATTAGGTGTACCAAAATCTGGGGCTTTTTTTCTCAGGGGTGGAGGAGCCAGGAAATTCCTTTGCAATTACTCTTCTTAATCTATTGCCTTAAAGCCTGGTTTTCGTTTTCCCACTCTATTATTAATGCTGTAAAATTAGTAGAGTTGACTTAAAAATATTAGCTTTCCTATGATATAATGAAAAGAAAATTGCTCTGGAACCAGAAGATTTATGTTCGAATCTTGCTTCTGGCCCCAACTATAAAATGAGGAAATTGGACTAGATGGCTTCTCCCTTTGAGTTCTAGATCTCTTGTGAATTATAAATTGATAACTAGGCATAAAAGAATTAATTCAGTAATCTATCATAAAAAGTGTTCATGGCTTGTGGAAACATAAGCAACTGGAGTTAAAGAGCTCCACTTTCTTAGAGGACTGAAGGATTCAGTGATGATTGAAGAAGGTGGAACACTTTTTTCTTTGAATGCACTCTGAATCCTTGCAATGAAGAGTTGACTCTGAAAATCTCAAATGGAATTCTTAGGGTTACTTAATTTGCCCATGCACAGTAGTTATAAAGTACTGAATTCAACAGGCATTTAAATGCCTACTTTTATTAAGCATTCACTGTAGTAGATTCTAAACAGGGTTCTCCCTAAGTCCTGAGCTGGATCCTGAGAAAGGATGCAGGGATGATAATGCCAGCCCTCGAGGACTTTATAATCCAGGGTGACATAAGACATGGATCACAAGGACCATAACAAGGACTAGACCGTGTTATGTGAAGTACATTGGAGAAGGACAAATAAAGTTAGAAAGGAATCCTAAGAAGAGGGGGAAAAAAAACAACACTTCTGGCTAGGACCAAAGATCAAAGAAAATTTCATGGTGTAAGGAGCATTGAAATTGGTCCTTTAAGGCTGATTTGCAAAAGATGAAAATCTGAAGGAAGGATATTCAAAGCATGGGATTCACTAGATACAGGGGCTGGGAAGAAGGAAAGTATGAGAGGACTTTTGGCAGAGCAAGTTGCAGTTTAGTAGTTTTAAAGGGCAAACCCATTCATTCTACAAAGGTTCTTCTAAGAGTATCTTCATTCCCTGAACATTTAAATATTATTAAACTGTAGGATTACCTAAAATCTTCTATCATTTAATCAATTGTAAAACTAATTCTATTTTAGTGTATCAGGATTTTATAGAATTGTTGCCTAGAAATATCTATTTATTAGATATGAGTAAAAATACAGTTTTATACCAGGCCTGTGGTTGTTAAAGATGTATGCCTGCTATAAATAGTAAAACTGCTAATTTATTATTCTCATCTAAAATGGTATAACAGATTTTGCTTTTCTAAATTAAAAAAATATGGCAGGGAGAAAGCTTTTATAATGGCATAATACATTAATATTGTAGCATTCTGTAAAGTTATTTTGGCCCAGATCTATCATGTAAGCTTTAATGTGCCGTTATGGCTGGAGAGTTGGCCTTGGGATCTGAAAGACCAGGATACTCTCAGTTCCTCCCTGACCCCTAGCAATTCTCTAAAACTATAAATTATAACTAAATTTCCAGTCTGCATCAGTGGAGGGAGTTTATAATACCAAGAGTTCCTACACTGGTGAAATCACAGGTCAGATTATAAAAGAACATTATAGATGACAGCAACAAAAGCCCCTTCTGGTTGGAACATTTAAATTTGACCTTAAGAATGTTTGTTAAAATTTGGGGAAATATTTGCTTTTTTTAAGAAAGGTATTTTAATGTTATTTTATCTATGTAAATATGATCTAAAATGATGATTTTATTTTGTGTCTACTTGAAACTACAGAAAAACTTAATTATTTCAATTTCATTATTTTCTCTTTAATTCCAATATGAAACGGCATTTGGTAATAAAACTGATGTTGTAGATGATTTTATTTTTGAGGTATTATTTTGTATTTTTTGTTATTTTACAAGTGTGGTGGCCAGTATTATTATTATTATGTCAAAATCAGATGACTCATGATACACAACATTTTCATACTCGAGAAATGTGAACACATTACATTTTGATTTAAAAGACAAGAACTAATCACAGAAAACACATTGGCATTTTCATTTGGCCCCTGTTGGATCATTAAATGAACTGGTTTGCATGCGGACCCAATTTGGGGCCCACCACCATGTCCTTTATGTTCTTCGTGTCTCCATGTTGTTCTCAGGCTTTATTTCCTGTTGGCATTGTTTCCAAACTGCATGAAACCTGTTTGGTTCTTTTTTTTGCATGACAATCACCCATAATGTTCAAGTTGAATGTCTGATGATCACAAATCATTAATTCTGACATGGTATTTTTTTTGTTGTTGTTTTCAGTTACTGAAGTTTAAATATGCTTGAACTGTAAAAGTGGCAAGAAACTGGAGTGATGCAAGAGTATTATTCATTTTAGCTCTGAGGATTTCCCCTTCCCCAAAATCATGAAAACCTCCTTGGGTTCCAAGCCTTGTCTCTAGATGAGAATGTGCCTCCAAATTTTAAAGTCTAGACCAAGTATGACTGGTTTGAGAACAAAGATGAGATGTTACTCTGTGTTGTCCCAAATGAGAAGATATTCTGGCTTTAGTTGTTTTTTTCAAAGTATTATAAGAATATAGGCCTCAGAATGGCCCCAATTTTTAGATAGCAATCTCTCTTGAATTATTTGATATTCCTAGTGGCCATCCATCTAATTTTTATCCTTTTTATCCTTATTATCATACTTTTTATCCTTATTATTATTTATCATTATTTATCCTTATTATCATACTTATACCTAAACACACATAATTTGAACCTATTTTCCTAATAGAAAAGAGTATTGGGCAACATTTGCATGTATTCACCATGCTAAGTAGCACAGGCTGAGTCAAAAAGATTCATCTTCCTTCATTCAAAATCTGGCCTCAGACACTTATTAGTTGTATGACTCTGGGTAAGTACTTTTTCCTGTTTGCCTCAGGTTCCTTATATGTAAAATGAGCTAAAGAAGGAAATGGCAAACAGCTTTAGGATCTTTACTAAGAAAACCCTAAATGGGGTCATACAGAGTCAGACATGACTGAAATAACTGAACCACAAACCAAAATTAATATTAGAAGTGTAAGAGCAACATCACCTGTAAGAATGTATGTCTTTTAGAATTTATGAATGAGTCCTAAATCTTACATAGCACAATATATTACATGGGATGTGTGACTGAGGAATTGTGACTGATTCTTAAATTAAGAATAAGCCTAAAACTTACATATCTCCACATCTGTTGACTCTTTCAAACTTGTCCCTTGAAAGACTTATTTCAGTGAGACTACCTTCTCCAGAAACCATCTCCAGAAAACTGGAATGCCCTTCAGAGACAGTCCATAATTCTTTTGTTTATCCTTCATGATCTCTACTTTTAGGACAAATTTAAGGTTTTTTTGTAAATAACTCAATTATAGGAGAACAGATTTAAATATCAAGGAACGAACCATAGGATTATAGATTTATAGCCAGAAAGGACCTTGGGGAGATCAGTTATCCAAATGCTTCATTTTATAAATGAAAAAACTGACCCAAAGACCACCCTAAGTGACTCAGTCAAGGTCAGAGATATTTTAAGCAACAAAGCCAAGATTCAAACCGAGGTCCTCTACCTCCCAATCCACTTCTATTTTCCACCAAAAGATGACAAGGTTAAGTGAATTAGCTAAGATTACACGGCACTAAGGGCCAAAGTCCAAGTCCTCTGACTCCAAAACCATCGCTCCTTCTGGTACATCCATGTACAGTGCTTTGCATGCCACTTAAAACCTCATAGACTGAATAAAGTCATCAGACTGGGAAAGCTTCTTTTTGATTAAAAAAAAATTGAGGCAAGGATTCTCATTAAAGGAATGTCTTCTGTAACTCATACTTGGCTCTGAAGAAAAATCCCAAGGTTCTAAGAGGAATTTTTAAGATAAATTATAGGGGGCAGCTAGGTGGCTCAGTGACCTAGAGATGGGAGGTCCTAGGTTCAAATCTGGCCTTAAACACTTCTAGCTGTGCGACCCTGGGCAAGTCACTTAACCCCCAGTGCCTCAACCTAACCGTTTCATCTTAGAACCAATTCAAATTATTGATTCTAAGACAGGAAGGTAAAGGTTAAAAAAAAAAAAAGGTAGATGATGCTCTTCTACTTTAAAACCACTACAGATCATTGATTCTAAGACAGATGGTAAGGGTTTTAAAAAAAAGATAGATGATCCTCTTCTGCCTTAGAACCAATACATATTATTGATTCTAAGAAAGAAGATAAGGGTTTAAAGAAAAAGGAGATAGATGATAAATGAGCATCTAAAAGAAGTTCTAAGACCATCCTGAGTTACTCATTATATGAAAATTTAAGCCATGAAGACCACACAATAATAATTCTCTCTCATTTTTTATATTGGGAATTAATGATTATTTATCATTAATCATGCTACCTTGCAAACAAATGTCCCTTCCTTTATTCTCTCACTTGCCAACCGTATGACTTCTCCATTCTACTCTTCTCTAGCTATGCCAGAATTTCTTCATCTATAAACTAAGAGGTTGAAATAAATCATCTCTAAGTTCCCATCCAGTCCAAAAACCTATTATTTTACAAATGTCAAGCACATGCATGTGCCATTTCAAATATTTTAAAATTTAATTCTTGTTGAAAAGGCTTAATTTCTCATCCAGAAGCAGGCTTCAATAAAAAAAAATATTCCATTTCTCTAGAGAAAATTTTTTTCTACTTCTTGTTTGCAAGAAGTGTTTCACCAGGAGAGACCTTGTCCTTGACATCGTCAGTGATCTGGTGTTTTTAAAGGGGTTGCCCTTGAAATTTCCCAATACTTTCTATTAAAGAATGGCTCTTTGGTGATAGCCCACCATTATTTTTGAGAAGCTCAGTTTGCATCACTGCAGTTGTCTCTACTTTTACAAACTAGTTGTTTTGTCAGCATGAGCGTGACAACAATTAGACGTCCCTGTTTTTGCCCCATGCCTTTTCTCCTTCACAGTCATTCAATGACAAGCGTAAAAAGAGCTTCATCTTTTCACGAAAATTCCCATTCTACAAGAGCAAGGAGCAGAGTGAGCAGGAAACCAGTGATCCAGAACGTAAGTAGACTCTTGGAGACAATATCACACACAGCACACGCACAGCCGACTTTAACAGGAAGCACCACACCTATGGCACAACCTTCCCCACACGTCTAGGCAAACAAATAGGACAGGTGAGGCAGGCAGGTGAGGTATTACTACTGTGACCAGTGATTGACTGCTTTCTGGATCTAGCTCATACTCTTATTTCCTTGGAATGCCATTTATTCCTCAAAAAAAAAAAATTTTTTTTTAAGGGGGAGAGACTTATTGAAATTGTGGTCTGGACTCTGGCCAAAGAATTCAACTTTTAGTAGCAGGATACCTTTGTTTGGGCTTGCATTTTATCTATTTGAATTATCAGAAGAATAAGACAATCTGATCCAAATTGGGGCAGAAACCTTATTGTCCATGTCTGCATTCCTATTTTGGAAGGCTAGCCAAAAGTTTGCTCATTTTTTCTATTGGTTATCCACATCTAATATTGCCGATTCCTTTTTTGTTTAACTTTGTTTTAAATTGGGAATTAAATTCAAATCTGTTCAGCAGTTTGCATTCAATTTTTACCAGTAAAATTGTGAATTTGTTGTGAAAAATCTAAGTTGAATTTGATTGTTTGTGCACTTGGCCTCCCTTGTGTATTTGTTGATTGGGCTCTATTTGCTTTTTGTTGAAATTTTCTTTGTTTATATCATTTTACTTTTGGAGCTCTGATTTTTCTTGGGAAAAAAAAAAAACCAGAGTGGCTCTCCAAATGTAGAATTGGGGGTGAAAGTTGTTTCCAAAAAAAGAAAATGTGAAAGAGAGAAAGAGAGAGAGAGAGAAAGAAAGCAAAGATCCAGATTGCTTAGTCAACATGGTCTGTCATGGTAGTATCCATTTCAATTCCACTGACTTCTTCCTTCCTCTTCTACGGCTGTTCTTCCTCTCTCATTGCTCTCTCTGGGGACTTCCATGCAGGACATCCCCGGATTAGGTGACGACGGTTATGGAACAAAGACTCTGAGTAAGTTCCCAGGAATGGTCACTGTAACTTTCCTTTTCCTTCTTTTCTTTCTTTTTATTATTATTTTTTAATTTCCTTCCCTCCCCCTTTCCTTTTCAGTTTGACTTTTATTTCTTTTCTGAAGCCCTTCTATTCCTAGCATGCACAAGAATTTCATTTGTCACCCAGCCGTGAATGCTCCCCACTTCCCCTCCCACCCCCCAAAATAGTTTTCAGTTGTTTTGTTCTGCATGTCAACATTAAAAAACATAGTGTACTAGGCACTCTTTTAACTCCTCTCTCTCGGGGAACACCTTCCATTTTTGATCATGTGTTGCTCCCAACATGGTCCCTGGTGCACACGCTTGCATCACTTTCTCTGCTGCCTAGTAGCCTTGCAAAGAGGAAGAACCCCCATTGACTGGAAGGGCAACCAAAGGGTTCTAGAGCATTACAGGAGAAATGTAGTTTGTGTTCTTGCATTGGTATTTTCACGAGGGATTTTTGTTATTGAGTTCCCCACTCCTGCAGTTGGTTAGTGCTGTGCTATTTGCAGAAGTCACTGTTTCTTAGGTAAGGGGGACATGCATTCGAGAAAGTAAATACTGAGCCATATGATCTTTTATGAACATGCCTTTGTGATCTAACCTTAACTGATTTCTTTTTCTGACTTACAGTGATCCGGCTTGAAGAGTTTGTATAATACAATTTGGGAAACGTATTCATTTGTTTATCAGTAATTTATTAACTGCATTAAATAATAATCAGATGGTCAGGTTCTCCATTTTGTGGCCCAGAGTGGCAAATCTAACCAATTAGAATTCATCTAGTCTATAGAATTAATGTCATAAGAATGCTAATTAGGTAGTGCCTCATTCTTCCAAATTAATAACCTCACTTACCCACCATAGTACACTGCCTGGTTGTTGTTGTTGTTGTTGTTTTTTCTCTTCCTTCAATGCTGATTCTATCACGTAGGCACCCAATAACAGAGGCCAGAAATTTTGTTGTGATTTCTTTGCAACTGCATCGCATACTCATCGTGCTTTCTTTAATAATATAATGCAAAATTCTCAGAAGCTGTTCATTTCTTACGTTCAAAATAAAGACACTGGACTGGGGCTCTGTTTTTCAGAGTCACTTAAGCCAATTCCATGATGAAACTCATTATTCGTTCTCCAAAACTGCTCATCATGATACAGCTTCTCAGAAATAAGAGAAGAAAATTGGATCCTGAGTAACTGCTTATCTCTTTAAAGATGAAAACTTTATCTTGTGGGGTTCTTGACCAGTGGGATACTTTAACATTGTCTTGTGGAGTGGGGAAAGGACATCAAACTTGGGCACAATATCAATAAAATCTTAGCATGCATCCCCCATAAAAATAAAAGAATGCCCCATCAAAATTTCTTACAAACTGAAAAATATAAACACTGCTGGCTAAACAACTCCAACAAACAAAAACAAGAAAGACGTATGCATGAACAGATCCATACGAAAGGAACATAATTCAATCAAGCCAATGTTTTATTTATATGTGTATTATAGACAAATATGAAATCCAGATGGATATTAAAATTCAGCTGGTTAAAATTCTCCAACCCCTCTCTTGCCTTTTAGTTTTTATGACCCAATCAAAAGAGAGCAAACAGAATTTTACTCGTGATGTATCTCTTTTTCTTTAATTGTAGTGAATACATCATTGCCATAGATTATTCTGTTTTCAGTGCTAGATTATTACATAACAAATCACTGGAAAGTCTTTCAGAAAAAAAAGGGTTATACATAACTTATACTCTTTTAGGTAACAATAGGAGAAATAAGAAAAATTTTACTTTAGTTCACATGAAAAGAAATTGATAAAAGACTTCATAGCTTTCTTTAAAGACTACACTATAATCTTAAATTCAGCTAAGAAAGAATTTTCTGACTAAACAAATTGCAAAATTCCATTCCACCTATCCAGAAAGCTTTGGAGCACTAGCATGCCCAGTGACAAGGATGTGGCCTAGATGATGTATGCCATCCCTCTAAGTCTGTGCTTCGGTGGCTTATAAACTTGAGTGAAAGCATTGTTAACTGAAGCTTTACTTACTCTTCGGTCCTTTTCTTAGTTCAGATCCAAAAATAACAGCAAAGTGCCCTGGACATATTTTTCAGTTCAATGCAGAGAATTTTAATCTGAAAAGTTCCACATCTATCCAAACAGAGTTCTTAAACAAAGGCTAACTATATCACATTGAATATTATGCAATCATAATTCAGGATTAAAAAATTAATTAAAATAATAAAAAATAATAAAAAATTAATTAAAATATCATTACAGATAAAGAATAAATAATTTAGTGACATATAAATTGACAAATAGGTTTGTCATTTAACTTTTCCATAAAGGCTTTCTGTCAGCTTATTTAATTTCAAAGGGCTAAGTAAAATATTCTCTCTCTCTCTCTCTCTCTCTCTCTCTCTTTCTCTGGTTATGTTAGATTTCATTTTATGGCACTTATTTTTTAAATATTAAATAAGGTGATAAAAAAAGTGGGTTCTTACACTACCCTTTCAAGTTTTATAACATTTAAATACTAAACAGTTGTTAATTTTTTTTTAAATTTCCAAAGCATAGAGGGGCAGAATTTAAAAGTGAGGATGATAAATCCATGGATCTAATTTTTGCCCTATTAAAGACATTTATATAATCTTTGATTTTGTTATTAAAAAATCAAAAATTGCTGCCTTTTACTGACCATCCAGATGATTAAGGTTTTTGATCTTCACACAGATGTTTGCTACCTTGAAGAAAAATTAACAGTGCCTTATCTGAACACTATGATGAATTTGAACATTTTTTGTCAGTTTTCCTATCCATATTATTCATATAGTAATTAAGGCTGATGCCTAAATTCTGATTGATAATATTAAAGAGACAATGTTAATAATAATGACAGGGATCTGTCTAATTTTCAATTTTAGAAGAAAATAAAAAAGAACATTTGTAATATTGTTATTAGGATCAGTAAATTAAGATCACTTAAGACCGTAAGCTTTTCAAATGTGAGCTTGATACTCTCTCAAAATTGAATTAATGAGCAAATCCTTTTTGAAAAATTATTTCTAAGACTCATTATATTTTTCCATTTGATAATGTCAACTGATTAATGAAGAAATAACTAGGGGTTTGGGTCTTTACCTACTTATATGGACATGGTTTAATCTTTCTATCTTTCCTCATAAAGACAATTTCTCTTGTGATATAATGATATTTAGGAGTTGAATTTGATACTGCAAGAGAGTCTTTGACTGGTACATGGTGCTAGTAGGAATTTTTCTAGTAATTACTTTGTTAATTAGATACTTCTCTAAGTTATTTAAATCATAAAATAAAGTGTTTTGTATATACATACATACATACATACATGGCACTACTGACCAAAATTAGTAGGGTATTTACTTTGAATTATTTCTGCAATAAAGGGGTTGGATGAGCATTAATTAATCAGTTCATACTCTCTCAGTTCCCCTCTACCCAATAGTATGAAACTGCTTGCCAAAGGTTAGGGATAGTTATAATCAGATAAAAAAAAAAACCCAAGCATAATTACCTTTGTGTGACATAATGCAAAATTGTTGTCCTTATTAGCTCATGCTCCCACAAACCAGTACATTGCCAGAGACAATGTATAATAGTAAATAAATTATAGTATTTTTACATATAAAGCAAAATGGCATCCTGCATGGACAGTAAGCCAATGGAATAGAAGTCATTCATAACTGTAATTGTTCATAATAATTGTTTATTGGTGAGAAATAAATAAAAAAACTATGGAAGTAAAACAAATAATAATTGTCATCTTTAAAAGAAATACTTTTTATAAGGTGATTAATTCAAAAATGATAAATTCTAGCAACATAACTACAACTAAAGTAATCAGGAAGACATGAAGGGATCTTGGAGAAATAGGAACCTAATTTATGTAGCAAAACCTGTATCCCTGAGATATTTTCTAAAACATGTTTTTATATGTCCGTATTATAGACTCAGTTTCCAGGAGTTCACCCATCTCTTTCCTAGGGAGCCTTCACTCAAACAACTAGATTCTTAGAAAGAAAGAAATTAACAGGTAACTCAGTAATGGAGTCTTTGCAATTGCTCACCAAAAGCTTTTACTCTATGAATCAAAGCAGAAGATTATTCCAACTGTTTCTCTCCCTGGAATTATTTCTTAGAAAGTGTTGAAATCAAAACAAAGCAAAACAAAAACATCAATTCATACTAATAAAGGATATCATGCGTTTATCAGGAACTCCTGCACAGTGACTAACAGCTAGTTAGAAGGATAGAAGACCCTGCATGGAAATTGTTCCTTCATGCTGAAAAAAATCCATTTTCCTAATAATAATAAAAAAAAATCATCCTGCTTGTATTATTAAATTTTCCTGGAAAACTGCCTTTATTAAAGTTGCTTGGAAAACAACGATGTATAAATGAGGCAAGAGGGGTTTTTGTTTTTTTAATTGTAGCTGAGTGATATAGAAATATACTTGAATAACTGGCCCTCATCGTAAAAAAAGACAAGAGGATGGAATGAATGTGCCTAAAAAGTCCTGGGGTGGGGACTGGGTAGGTGGATCCCCATAATACAGAGATCAAGTTTTCATCTTCATTTTCTCATGTAGCTAACGTTTTTCCAGAATGAGCTCATTCTCTCTGGCTCCAAGTTCACTTCTGCTCACCTTTCTGTTGACTGTGCATGGCCATGCCCCTTCCAGCTTCAGCTGCTCCACAGTGCTTGGGATCTCTTTTAATTTGCTTTACTGTTCTTGCAGAACATGTTTCTTCTAATGCCAGCGATAGCGAAAGTAGCTACAGTAAGTTCTTGCTTTTGTTTGTGGCTCTTGTCTTTGGCGATGCTTGCTGTTTGACCTTTTTTAAGTTTGGTGGTTGTTTTTTAAGTGCCAGAAGCTTGTTCTGACTTCTCTGGGGCAAATGGCTTGAAATGAAACCACTACATGATCCATAATCTGGAGAAAGGATGTAGTGATAGCCTCTTAAAGACTGACCCCTCAGGTAAAATTCTGGCAAAGGACTTTGATGGCAACCAGAGCCTGCTGAAGCGACTCATCAAAGAGACTGTTGTTTGGCCCATCAGATGGAAGTGGTGGACTAGGAGTCAGGATGAGCTGGGTTCAAATCCAATCAGCTTAATAGCTGTGATACCTTGTGGCTATCATTAACTTCCATGTACCTCATGCAATTTCCTAGGAGTTATCCCTATATCATGGATGGGTTATGATTTATTTCAGTGGAGCAAATGGAAATTTCTTACATAGATGAAATAAATAATTCTTCTGGTATTCATATTTGGGGGAAAGTGAAGGGAAAAGTCCAAAATTATTAACTTCAAAGTGAAATAATCCTAATGGGAAAGAAACTTCAATGGAGGAAAAAGTAGATGATTTTCCAAAAATTCTCTTTAGTTATATATTTGGTCAACTCAAGCCATTTGCTTATCATGTGAAACCAGCAACCCAACACCGAGCATTGGGATATAACCATGGTTCCATACCACCTACTTACTGGTCTTTGCTACGGTGTCCAGTACAGGTAAATACTATGATTGGAAAACCTGATTGTTTTTTCAAGATTGATTTGCATTTCAGTAAAATGTATTCCTTGAAGAGCAATTGCCAGGAATTCTAGAAAATGGCAGAAAGAATAAAGTGTACTATGATCTATTGGGTATCAATTACAGTATAGGTTCTTTCCTTTAAATCATTATTCGAATTACACCTAGGATTGATTCTTACCCTAACAACATGAGGTTTTGGGAAATGAAATCCAGGAGATGGTGTCCATTTACTGTTCAGAATGAGTCACAAAGAAAGGCTGGTTCATGATGCCAAAATAACTGTTTGATTTAGTGAAAGGAAAACACAAATATGATTGCGATTTACTATCGGGTAAACAAGAGAAATATTTTTTTTTAATTTTCATTTTACTGTTTTCAATCCATAGTATCACCATCCTTTGGACATAACCAGAGAGAAGAAAATGCTCTTTGGGGAAAGCCCAGGATCAAAAGTTATCTTCTTTGCTCCTTTTTAAAAATGTGTTCTATCAGCATGTTAAGGCAGTCCTTCTGCATTTGAGCTAGATTAATAAACTTCCTTCTCTAATATCAGGTTGAAGAAAAGTCCTTCAGTGGCAATTAAGCTGGTTTTTTAAAAACCCTTGCTTTCCATCTTAGAATCAATACTATGTATTGATTCCAAGGCAGAACAGTGAGGGCTAGGCAATGGGGATTAAGTGACTTGCTGTGGGTCACACTGCACAGAAGTGTCTGAGGCCAGATTTGAACCTAAGACTTCCTGTCTCTAGAACTGGCTCTCAATTCCCTGAGCCACCCAGCTGCCTCCGGTAATTAAGTTTTATAAGCACTAGGGAGGCTGGCTTTTTGTATATTTTTTTTTAAGTCCATGGATGTTTAAAAGGGAATTATAGACTCTTAGAAAGAATGTTGTCTAACCCAGTTTCCTAACCCAGAATCCCCTGTACAATATCCCTCACAGGTGGTCATCTACCGATGCTAATTCACTACACCATAAGGCTAGTCCCTTCTTTTTTGGGGACAATTCTCCTTGATAGAAACTTTCCTACATTAAGCTGAACTCCACTTGCCAAAAACTTCTACTCACCCTCTCTAGTTCTGCTTTCTGAAACATCATACATCAAATCTAATCCATCCTCTCCATAACAAACGTAAGGCAGTGATCGTTCTCCTCTTCTCTAGGTCCTTCAATAGGTTCTTATTTAAATTCAACTACATTCAAGGAATAATGTGTCTACTGACTGATTGCCTGCCATATTCAGAGTACAGTACTTCTTGAAGTGCTGGAATATATGCCAGGCAAATAAAATGGTCCCCAGGTCCTTCACCATCCTGGTTTGTTTCTTCCAAACATTCTTCAATTTGCCAGTGTTCCCCTTAAAAATACCAATGCTCCCTCCACCCTCACCCTCCCAAGATGAACCAAATACACTGAGACTATTATGTTTCTTTTCTTGGATTCTATACTTTAATCAATGCAACTCAAGATTACATTAGCTTTAAAGATAGCCACATCACACTGTTTATTTTTTTGGCATCAAACTGTTGATCTTTTTGCCTCTGGATTCTGTTTTCTTACTATCCTTACTTATCTTACTATACAAAGCTATCCTGGCTTTGTATCCTCAACTTTGTGTATCAAAAAAGATTTCCACAGTCTGATGGGATGACAAGAGGAAATTCGATAAGGATATTTGCATTAGAATAAATACATGGATGACCTTGGTCAAGTCATTTGCCCTTACTATGCCTCAGTTTCCTCCTCTATAAAATTAAAGGGTTGGATTAGATGATCTCCAGCATTCATTTCAGCTCTAAATTGAAAATCTGCCAACTGCCTATACTTCAATATTGAACTATAGTTCAATAAATACCACTATACATGTACAAAATCCAGAAAGCAACTCATATGAACAAGACCTAAGGATTTTAGTGAAGTGCAAGCTCCATATTAGTTAGCAGTATAGTGTGTTTCATAGGCTGCTATAGAAGCATTGGGGCATCCACTGTGAGGACGGTATAATCTTATTCTAGTGTATGTGGCCTGATCCAGCTTTGTTAGAAGCATCATGGTCACTTATGGGCTTCCTCCTTGTAGAAAGGAAATCGATGACCTGGAATGTGTTCAAAAGAAGGCAACTAAGATGGTGAGAAGACTTGAACCCATTTTATATGAGGATGTCTTGAAGACATGTTTAGATATATTTAACCTGGAGAAAAAAATAAAAGACTTGGGGTAGGGAGAGAGAGGAAATGGCTATCACTAAATAGTGTAAGGGTTGTCACATGGAAAAGAGGTTAAATTTGTTTCACATGGCCCTGTGAGGTAGAATAATGACTTGATGCATGGGAATTAATGGGAGAAATATAATTTTGCCTGTATAAGGGAAATTCTCCCAAAAATTGGGATTTTCCAGAAGTAGAATATATTTTCTCAGGTTTTAATAATAATTATTAAAATGGTGGTAGCTAACATATTGTACTTACACTATGCTAAATGCTTTACGATTGACTCTTATCTCATTTGATCCTCATAACAACCCTGGGAGGTAGGTGCTATTATTATCCACATTTTACATTGAAGGAAACTGAGGCAAAGTAAGTACCTTCCCTGAGGTCACACAACTAGTAAATGTCTGAGGCTGGAATTGAACATAGGACTTCTGACAGTGCCAGCTCTCTACTATGCCATCTAGCTGTCCTGCTAGCTTTTTATTTACTAGCTGAGATCTCAGTAAAATCACTTAAGATCTCTGGCCCTCAGTTTTCTCATCTATAAAATGAAATGATTAGACTTAATAGCCTCTAAACAACCTCAGCTCTAAATACATGTTCCTTTGATAAGAAATATGTGCTTCATCCCTTTCTCTACCTTAAAAGGTTTTAGAATTTATAAAATACAAAAAAAAAATGTTTACAAACATTTCTCCTGGAGGACTTGAGAGAGGAAAGGAAGGAAGGAAGGAAGGAAGGAAGGAAGGAAGGAAGGAAGGAAGGAAGGAATGAAGGAAGGAAGGAGAAAAAAGAAAACTAAATTAACCGTGATGAGAAAAGAGAGCCAAAAATTGAAATCCTTGGCATTAGACAATTAGAAAACGTAAGTTTGTATTTATTTCTATACAGTCCCAGTTTCCTTTGGGGCAGCTTCAGAGGGTCAACTCCACAACTTTTGCTGTGTTCAAGTGAATGAAAATCAACAAGGACTTCATGGCTCAAAAAAGAAACCAAAACTATCCTTCAACCTTTCAGAAAATGTTATAAAACTGGGGATTGATAAGAAATTTTCATTAGTAATAATGATTAATTAGTGCAGACCTACCTTTTGAGCACTAATCTTCTGTCTTTTCCTAGTGTCTTATTGATACTTGCTCTCATTTTCACTGCCTTCATATGCCTAACAAGGAGCTGTTTTAAAATTTTACAAAATTTAAAATCTAAGAGACCATTTCTCATGCTTAAAACCTTTCCCCATTAGCTTTGGAGAGATGTCAAGAACTGGCAGTAGTTAGAATCAGGGACTCAGACCTTTCTGAGCCTTTAATTCTTATGCACGAATAAGTATTCCCTCTGCTTCACCCTTGTTTGAAGCCAGCTGAATATGCAGCTTAATTAGAATGCATATTGCCTTATTATGCAAAATATCACCTTACAAAATTTTCCAAATTATCACCCAGTCATATAATTGTATCTCTGAAAAGCATCCATAATACGTGGACCTGCATTCTTGGGTGCTGTGCCATATGCCTTGGAAGTTCCACTCTTCTCATAAAAGGAATTAAAGATGCCATCAGTATCTCTACCACACATTTTTAGAGCCACCTCGTCCAGAGTTTGGTTATGTTCCTCGAGGTGTCATTGAGGGAAAATTCCACAGTGTAACTCCAAAGGCTGACTGCCTCATTAATTGTGTGTGTTTGTCAACCAAAAAAGCCCAAATGGACTATTTTGAAGCAGAGGAATTCACATAAGGAAAATAAATGAGTCATGTTTTTGAAACAAATTTTGAACCAGGCCTTCCAGTTATCTGAAGGAGCCCCTTGCACTCAGAGAAGGGATGAAGTGTAGGGATAGGCTGCCAGAAATCAAAGAAAGCAGATGGCAAAAGGGATATTTTTGAGTTCAAGCAAGCAAGAGAGAATATAGAAATATCAGGGACTTAGACAGTCCTCTAAACTTGAAAGCAAAATTGCAGTTCACCATCTTGTATTTTCCCCATTTTGAAATATCGAGAGTCCATTTTATTCATGATAGTCATCTTATCCTAGGCACAAAGCAAGGCTTTTAAAAAATACCATCCTTTTCTTCTTCTAGCTTTCAAGTATCCATGCCCAGAAACAATTCTGCTTTTTTTCCCTGTGAGCCCCGATTCCACATAAGTCTCCTGTACTTAAGTCATCGTTGTTCAGGGGTTTTAGTTCTGTCCACTTCTTCGGGCTTCCATTTGGGGAAAGTTACTAGAGTGGTTTGCCATTTTCTTCTCCAGTTTATTTTACAGATGAGGAAACTGAGTCAACAAAGTTTAGTAAGTTGCCTAGTAAATAAATGTCTGAGGCCAGATTTGAACTCAAGAAGATGATGAGTCTTCTTGACTTCAGACCCCACAGTGCCACCCACCTGCCCTTTTTTAGTTGTTCTGATTTACTCAAGGAGTTATTAGCAAAGACCCAGTAAAGTCTCACAGAATGCTCTGATAACTGTGAGCAGTTCACACAGCCCCCAGTTGTTCTTGCATTCCCAGACCTGTGGCTCTTAAAAAGAGAACCATGAAATGGGCAGGGAGTTAGCTCACATGTGTTTTGTTTTGTTTTTTCTCCCCAGGTGCCCATACCTTTTCTAAAAACAAACAAGGTATGAATGGCAATTATCTTAAAGTGTTGACAAAACAGCTTATATTTGGTGGAAAAGCACAGCAATATATATATGGATCACAGATCTATATGTATTTTTTTAAAAGAAATTTTTGCAGTATCTTAAGCAGGGACACATTTTTCAAGGTTTGAAAGCAGAGAATCCTCTCATTCTTAAAATGGGATCATAACCCAGAATTCTGCATTTTTCTGTTCTCCCTTAAAGCCCTTCTCCCCCCAGTATCCTATCAGGGCAATGAAAGGCCTTGGGCTTACCAATCTGGAAAGACCTCCTATAGCATGGTAGCCTCTGGGTCTGTTCTCTAAGGAACAACCTATGTAATTGTAAAGATGCTCATCGCCAGCTTAACCACAAGGTGTGATAAATTTTTCTCAACCTCATCTTCCATGTATTGAGTCATAGATGACTTGCTCCCATAAGGGAAGGAACCACACCAAAGAAATCCTAAATCCTCAATGCCTTGAAGCATTTTCCCATTTAAGCATCTCATCAATAGAGAGGAAAGCCATGATGTGCCCTTGATATTGGCCCAGGCTCAGCCTTGTCATCCTCCACTCCTTCTCTTCTTCCTTTCTGTCTTCTTCTCATCTTGTCCTTACTAGCAGGCGATCTCCTCTTTTCTCTTCCCCTCCTTCCCTCGCCTGCTCACTCTGCCTCTCTCCCTGTGGCTTCCCATTCTTGACCATGAGTGTAAAAATTGGGCAAGTAGGTGAATGCCCAGCTATCATCTCATTCTCTCTCCAAGGGCTCCTTTTGAGGAGTGCAAAGTGTGACATGGCACCTTATCAACCAGAGGCTATTTTTCAGGATGCCCAGTCACATGGATTGTGCTTAGGAGAGTGATTTTTTTTTGTCTGCTATAAATAGGTATATGCATTTGGCCATTCAAAAAACAAATCGAAATGTGATGGCCAGACAAAGAACTATCACATCCTATGAGAAAAATGCTAGAAGTTGGTCTCCTATAGTTTCATAATCATGAATTATTTATAAGCAATTACAAATGGGCTACTTAAAATCTCACTTGGATTTGTCTTTAAAATAGCCCCTTAAAATCATTTACCAGAACTGGTGAGCTGGGAATGCCGGGGCATCTGAGGACAGTTCATTTGGGGGGGATTCCCAAGCCCTAGTTAGAAGGGACCTCTCCCCAGTTGTGTTTAAAAATAAAAATAGTGCATATGAGGACATTTCATTTGGGGGAATGCCCAAGCCCCAGTTGGAAGAGACCTCTCCCCAGTTGTTTTTTTTTTGCATTTGTACGTGGCTTCAAATATCCAATATTGGAAAGAACGACTGGATTTGGAGGGAAGAGAAACTTGGGTTCAAATCCAGCCTCTGAAATTTATTAGCTGAATGGCCAACTTAAGGGTCATATGACCTTTTCTAACCTCTTCTATAGGATGAGGCTAATGATTCCTACAGTAACTGTATCTTAAGTTAATATCAAACAAGTTAATATTGAAAAGGACTTTATAATTCTAAAAGTTCTGTATAAAATTCTAGACTATGGATTTCCCTTTGGGAAAAAAAGGGGTTATTAGGAAACTCTAGCCATCATCTGATTATTTTATCCATATCTAAAAAAACAAAATCATGTAATATACCTGTGTATGTGTGAATTACATGTATATTTATAATAGAACCATATAATAGAACCCTATTACACATGGTCCCCCATTTAAATGGGCATTAGTGCTGTCTCCCCAAAAAGGTATTGAGAAGAGTGATCCCTGGACTGACACACCATGTGACTTTCCACACTTTTAATATTTCATAATAAGCATTTTCCCTGCTAATTAAATGGTTTCTGATGAAATGTCCAGTGGCCACCAAGGACCCTGTCTTATGGAAGGAGGGGGGAAGACAGGAATTAACATTTCTCCCTCCCTTAATTTCCTCTACATTATTTTATTCCATAGCATATATCTCTAGATAGAATGATAATTTAAAAATAAAAATAGTGTCTACTCTTAAATCCTGGACATGTAATTTCCCCACCCCCTCCAACAAATATACCTTCTGTATTCCTAATATCAGTAATGTGAAATTTCAATTGTACCCCCTTAAGGGAAAACATTGAAATACTATTTTTTTAGTAGCAAGATGAAGCAGCTAATGGCACACTGTGTAAAATGCTAGACTTGAAATCAGTAAGACTTGAGTTCAAATCTTGCCTCAGGACCTAGGCAAGTCACTGAACAACTCTGTGCCTCAGTTTCCTCATTTGTAAAATTGGGATAATAACAGCACCTACCACTGAGGGTTTTTTTTCAGGCTTCAACGAGATAACATGTAAAGCACTTTGCAAACTATAAACTGATATGTAAATGCCAGTTATCATTATTATTATTAAGATGACATAGTTCCCCATTCTTTACTTCAGAAGTTTCCGGCAAATATCTTCTCCCTACCTCATAGCATCATTTCATATTTTTTAGTTGTTCCTCTACAAATAAAAGAATTAGGCATGGTCTATGTAAATTATTTTTTCACAAAAGGAGATGCTAATGACAACTAAACTGATACAAGGGCAGAGACTCATGACCTAGAGGGACTGAGTGGCCAGTTCTCTTCATTGCATGGAAATTGTTATCTGCAGATTGTCTCAAAAATGAATTAACTAAAAAAAATGTTTATCATTCAAGGACCGTTTGACACATTGCTCTATGTCAAAGCAAAGCAAAAAATACTCCTTGTCATGTAAAGAGATGGGAGATTTCTCAGCATGGCCTTCACTTCCCTTTAGCATAACTTTGGCAATAAGGGTAATCAATGATTTAACAGTTGGTCACATTCAAGAAAATTTCACCCAAATTGGCCCAGGGCAGCTTCCTGGAGATGGCATCACTAACCCCAAATCTGTGATTTTTTTAGGCAGCCTGCTCCTAGGATCTTTTGTTCCAAGAAATGACATGTGGTGGATTTTTGTTGTATTTTTTTTAAATAACACTTTCTTTAGAGCAACAATTCATAACCTTTTGGGGCTCAGGACCCCTTTATACTCCCCCAAAGAGCTTTTATTTGTGAATTATATCTACTAATATTTTCTATATTTGGCATTTTTAAATCTTAGTATTATTAAAGGAATAGTTTTGAATTCATAGAGGCTGCCAGATGGAGATCTCAGGGAATCTTGGCTCATACCAAGGCTTTTTGGGTCTGCTTCTTCAGGGGATAAAAATATGGTAACCAAAAATCACAAAGAAATGAGGTCTTTTTTTTTTTTTTTGTCCAAAAATCTCTGTCCAAAAATCTGTCACCTTTCAAAGTCTACTATCATAACATATTCTAAAGTGATCATCTTCTTACTCACAGAGTGGGAGTTAGCAGGTGGATAGAGGTAATGAATAAACAGATTTTCAACAAGTTTTGTCACCAATCCAAGATGCTTCTAGCCGTGTGTCAACAACGTTTCAGTGACGGATGGGCTCTCAATAAAACCCTTTCCTTGGGTAGAGATACTGGATCAAGACTCAACAGTTAGGCCTGGCAGAACAATTCTTCTTAAACCATGACCCAAATGGACCATATAGAAACCCAAAAATGGCCTTTCACCCGTGGGCTAGACAAGGAATTACTGGGGAAATGACCATACTGAGAAATTAATAAAGCCATTTAGTCAGGGTCAGGGAAATAAACCATTGGAAAATAGATGAAGCTTTTGGAAATGGTTCAAGAAGAGATTTAAAAGGAAAATTAACTTTGAACTCTATTTCTTGTACTTAGGGACAAGAGAAGTTTGCTATGTCGTATGATCTGCTACTAGTCAACTATAACTTTTCTTTCTTTTCTTAGGAGGACAAGAGGATCTCATTCTTTCTTACGAGCCTGTCACAAGGCAGGAAAGTAAGTCCACTGGTTTTTCTGGTTCCTTGGCTTTGATAAGGGCAAGTGACAGCACGGTAGTAGTAGTTACCATGAACCTCTGTGAGAATTTATTTTTCGTGTACTGTTTTATTTTATATCAGGGTCCTGGATTATAAAAGCCTCAAATCAGTTCTTGTACATTAAGGAGAATTCCCGGCTCCATTCGATCTATAGATTTTTGCACTCTCTTTGTGCTGAGGAATGTGTCCTTTCACAGGAAAGTTCTGCAAAAATACTTTTCCAGCATAGGTTTTTACCTGTGGATTTATTGAGAAGGGCTGAGTAGTTGATGGTCCGTCTCCCAATTAGCTGACTGCCAATTAGAGATGTCTTTGGATGTTCAAGGCAAGAGCCAAATTATGAGCTCCAAAAAAAATTGCATATAAGTACCTGGGCCAGGAGTTTTCATTTGTCTTATGATGGTCAAGAGAATCACTTGACCATAATTAGGATGTCTTGACCAGTCAAATAATAAATTATTTTAAAATTAAGAAATTTTTATTTTTATTTTTATTTTAAAATTTTTATATATGTATATATTTATTTTAATTTTAGTATTTATTATTTGTTATTATTATATTATTGCTATTATAATTTTTATTATTATTATGTATAATGATAAAAATTAAAATTTAATTGTAATTAAAATTAAACATTTCAGTTGCTACACATAGCACATTCTATGTGCTAGGCACCGGGCTAAACACTTTACAGATCTTACTTTATCCCTACAACAAACATGAGAAGTGAGTGTTATCAGTAGCCCATTTTACAGTTAAGGAAATTGTAGCAAACAGAGGTGAAATGACTTACCCAGGGTCACCTAGCTAATAAGTAATTGAGGCTAGATTTGAACCCAGGTCTTCCTGACTCCACTGTTTGATCCACCAACTGCCTGGCACGGTGTGTTCTAAAACTGTCCAATCTGAAAAAAAACAGACATATATAAATGAAATGATCTCTATGGAGAGACAGAAATGATTTATATGGAGAGACAGATTGACAGAGTAAGTGGACAGAGTGCTATAAATGGAATCAGAAAGACCTGAATTCAAATCCTGACTCCATTGCTCAGTAGACTGAATTACTCTGAGCTTTAGTTTCTTCCTCTGTAGAATAAAAATGCTAATACTTGAAGGGCTAGGCAATTGGAGTTAAGCAACTTGCTCAGAGTCACACAGCTAGGAAGTATCTGAGACCAAATATGAACCCAGGACCTCCCAACTCCAAGCCCGGAGCTCTATCCATTATGCTACCTAGCTACCCCAAGACTTGTTATTAATGGTATTATAATTACTCTATGGTGGTAGGGATTTAATGAAAAGCATACTAGCTTTGGAGTCAAAAGGACCTGGGTTCAAATCCTAGCTCTGCAAATAATCCTGTGAGACCTTTAGCAAGTTACTGCCCTTCTGTGAGCTTTTTTCCTCATCTATAAATCAGGGGAGTTAGACTAAGGACCTCTCAGGTTTCTTCTAGCTTAAGTCAAAGTTCCTTGTGATTGTAAGAATATCAGCTGTTATTATTATTATTCACATTATTATTATCATTATTATATATCATTATTATTGTTATCATATTCATTGTTATTATTCCTATTAGAACTTCATAGTGATAAGGCTTAATTTTATTAATTATCACTCTTATTCTTTTTACCCGTTGTGGCAAAGAGCAGCAAAGGTCCTTAGGTGGTGTGTGACACTGGTCAGAGATTACACCATCATCGAGCTAATCATTGGCCAGAATCATTGCCATTTGGAGACTACTTTTGACTGAGCCTCTTTGAAAGCCTGGAAGCCAGCACAGACTTATGAATAATAAACAGATTCTTTTAGGACATAGGGCTGAACTGAAATCTTCCACTAAATCTTCTGAAATCAACAAAAATATCCCAGAATCTTCTTCGTAAAAAAATACTCTTTGGAATGAGTTGGTTGTTGGCCATGCCCTGTAGAGGAAAGGGCTGAGCAATATCGTAGGCTGAAAGAAGTATTTATTAAGTATCTTCTATGTGCCAAGCACTGTACTAAAGACTTTACAAATATCGTCTCATTTGATACCCACAACAACCCAAGGGCTGGGGGTGAGGGGGGTGGGAAATAAGTAAATTCAGGAAAAGGGTCCCGGATTTGGAATTAGAGGGACTAGGTTTGAATTCTGCTACTTACTACTTGTGTGACCTTAGGCATATCATATCACATCTCTAGACCTGGATTACCTCATTCATAACATGAAAGGATTGAATTAGATGACCCCCAAAAGATCCTTCTAGCTCCAAAATCCATAAGCAAAATGAGTATATCAGCAAAGTTTATCCCTCTCAACTCTGTCCGCTTTTCTCACCCAAGACACCCTGATGGAGACCAAAGTAGTCTGCAAATGTCAAGAGTCTAGTCCAAGATTTTCACCATATGAAAACTCATGTTCTCAGGATTTCTTCTCCTTGAAAAGACGTTCATTCACACTAAAGTATAAGCAAATGGTAACAGTTCAGAATTTTTATAATGGAAAAAATTTAGATATTTTTCATAAAATGGTGTAGGGGAAAGAATCTTCCAAGAAGGTAGAACATTTTCCGTAGTCCTAAAATCATGTCATCTTCGTATTGGCAAAGAATATAGACTTCTAGCTACTGTTCCATGACAATGAAACACCATTTGCCAGCCATATCTTTATTTGCCGATGCTTGGCACACAACAGGCACTTAATAAATACTCATTGATGGATGTGTCATAGGAAACCTGAATTGGACCTTACTTCACTATATAGCAGAAGGGCTCAGATGCCAGTGCTTTGGAATTTGGGGCTGTTGTTGTTTTTTATTGGCTTTTTTGAGATTGTTCATGCATCCCTAGAAAAGTAAGGGAGCAACACAATCTGGAATGAAAAGTGTGGTACCTTAGAGGTCATCTAGTCCAAACTCTCTCCAGGACGTGAATTCTACTTTCAGTGTCCCTAGCAAATATAGCAAATATTTATCCATTCTATATTTATTATATCTCCAGTCTCAGAGAACTTACTACCTGCTAGAGAAACTCGTTATAGTTTTCTACCACTACATCTAGTTACTAGGAATTTCTTCTGTATGCTGAGCTAAACTCTACCTACTGGCATTTTCCACCCACTGATTTTAGTTCTGCTTTCTAGGACCAAGCAAAAGAGAATTTTTAAGCTCTTACTTTTGGTCTTAGAATCAATACTGTGCATTGGCTCCAAGGCAGAAGAATAGTGAGGGCTAGGCAATGAGGGTCAAGTGACTTGCCCAGGGTCACACAGCTGGGAAGTGTCTCCTGTCTCTAGGTCTAGCTCTCAGTCCACTGAAACATCTAGCTATCCCCTTATGAATGATATATTTAAAGAAAAATTTTAGGAAGCTGCCATCATAGTGCTCTCTACTCATTTCACAGGTAAGAAAATTAAGCCACAGAGTGATTTGCCCAGGGTCACACAATGAACTAATGGTCAAATTATATTTGCAGTTACATCCTCTGCCTACTGGCTCCTAATTCATTATTCTTGTCTCTGGAGGAGAAATTGGGATATTCAGAATGAACACAAGCAAAGATTTTAGCTTAATGAGTCAAAAAAAAATACTAGAAAAATATAGACTTGTTTTGCAAAGTCTTTGTTGATACAGTGACCCAGTAGCTCATTTGGCTAATTTTTTCCCACTCAATTGACTTGATTTTGTCATGTAGGTACAACCAGAAGGAAAAAGGGATACTCTGAAATATTTAATTGTTTCCTTTGATAAACAGATCTGTCACTCATTCTTGTGAATAACTTCCAATATTTGGGTACAAAGAGACAGATTCACTCTTCAGCATCAACACCCCCACACAGGGACTGACAGATTCTTTACTCACTGAAAAAATATATTAGGCATTATGTGAATCCATTTTAATACATCTTAGGAACCTCGAGAACAGGGATCATTTTATACTCCCGAAGAGGCTAAAATGCAAAGCGTGCCCTTTCTATTAACATATTTCTTTTTCCTTTTTTTCCAGTTAATTATACTAGGCCAGTTATTATTCTGGGTCCTATGAAGGACCGGATCAATGATGACTTGATATCAGAATTCCCTGACAAATTTGGCTCCTGTGTACCTCGTGAGTATAATTTTTCTTTTTAATCCCTATGTCGTGTTGGGTTCTTTCTCTGGGGCAATGTCAACGTGTAATTCTGTGCCTTTCCTCTGTGATCAGAGAAAGTCTTTCCTCGTCATGTACTTCTGTCTTCTGAAGGTGGTGTTTACCTTATTCTCTGATGAATGAAGAATAATAGCTGGTGGGGCCAGTGAGGTGGCTCCATGGACTGAGAGCCAAGCCTAGAGGAGGTGCTGGGTTCATATATGTCATTGCTGTGCGACCCTGGGCAAGTCACTTAACCCCCATTGCCTAGTCCTTTCTGCTCTTCTGCCTTGGAACCAATACCCAAGACCTCCCATCTCTAAGCCTGGTTCTCAGTCCGCTGAGCCACCTAGCACCCTCTCTCCTGCCCCCATCACATACACTGTTAAAGCTCTTCCCTTAAATTACATATTGGCAAGTAGGGCAGCGGAGCAAGTGGAAAATGCCTAAATATTTGCATTTCCTCTTATCTATATTCACAGATACCACAAGGCCAAAGCGTGACTATGAGGTGGATGGCAGAGACTATCATTTTGTCATTTCAAGAGAGCAAATGGAGAAGGATATCCAAGAGCATAAATTTATAGAAGCCGGGCAGTACAATGATAATTTATATGGAACCAGCGTGCAATCTGTACGATTCGTTGCAGAGAGGGTATGTTTACTCATCTTCTTACAAGCATCATGGGGGATCAGGATCTCTTTCCTGACTAGAGGAGGGACAGCCTCTTTAGAATCGAGTTCTGGCTTAAAACAGTGACCAATATGGAAGTATGTTTTGCATGACCATAAAAATATTTTTTTTAATTTAAAACTTAAATTTAAAAAAATTTTAAAAAAGAATGGAATTCTGAAATTTCCAGGAAATCTATCCATCCCTTTGGATTTGGAGTTTATACCTATTCCACTCTCAATATGGGAGTTTGTTTGGATGGATAACCTAGAAATTGGAAATGACCCTTTCATTTAAATGCATTTCTCTGCTGAGGTTTGCAGGTATTCTTTTTGTCCATGACCAAGTTGTAACAGACCCCTAGTGAACAAGAACAGAATGGACAGTAGTAGAAAGCACTGAACGAGTTTCTGTGTTGACTTTCTAATCATGAGCATGAGTAAAGAGCCTGAATTTCTCTTTATTTATTGTAATAATTATATTCCAGGGTACTTCTTTGTGAAAAGCTCCAAAGCCACTAAGGTTTGGTGGGTGGGAGAGAAGGGGAAATGTGTGGAGAGGAGTAAGGGATATAATCGGGTTGCTGAGAATGAAGTCCCTGAATGAAAAGAAAAAGATGACCCCTTCTTTCCAGGGATTCTGGAACTGGGAAAAGAAACAGCAGCAACAACCACAGGCTTCTTAGATGCTTCAAAATCTTTTTACATCTTAATCAACTGACTTGGGTCCCTTTTAGACACCATGAACCAATTTCATGAATGAATTTAGGAGCAAACAGTTTTGATTTGGACTAAACATGTGCCAATTTGATTTGATCATAATGGTTTTGTTTTTGTTCTGCTGGTATAAACCCAAGTTAAGGCTTCTAAATTTAAATGAAGTTCTGGGAATATGTTGTTCAATTCATCATCAACGATCAAGAAAAATAATAAACATATTATGCTGGAAGGTTGCTTTTATTTTTCCTTTTCCTCAAGAACCAATCTGTCTTATTGACTAGAAATACCCACATTGTTTTTGCTGCAAATGAGCAGAATCATTTGCTCATGTGGTAATTTATGGGAGTCCACATGAAAGTCTCCCAGGATAGGCTAGAAGGGAATACCCGCTCCCATGATAGATCCATGGGCATATTGGAATATTATAGTAATTCCTTCCATTTTTCTATTGGTGCATGCAACTGTTTTTCTACTATGAATTGGCTTAATCATTTGCCAGCATGGTGATTTAAGGGATCCCACAGAAGAGGCAGGAAGGGAGTACCCACTTCCATGATAGAGATCTTTGGGATTATTGGAGTATCCCAGTAATTGCTTCCATTTTTCTCTTTGTATATTATCTATTATTTTATGTATATCTATATGATATATACTATATCTATATGTTATCTATATTCTTTTTTTCCCTTGAACTTTATCTTGAGCAGAGAACGTGAATTTACTATTTGAAAGTGTCTATGATGAGAACTTCTTAAGATCTAAACTTGGAATGTATGAATAAAGTTGCATATGCTAGAACTCAGTGACTGAGCTCACTTTTGAATTCAAGGACTGGTTGGACTCAATTGGTTCTTCACTTCGAGATTATGGATGAGTAGCTGTCCAGTGTCATTGATTTTAATCTGCTCTTCTCTGTATTATATTCATCTTCTCTCCACATATAAAACACTTCCAACCTGCATTTAATAGGACTCTTAGAGGTTGAATCAAGCATAGGAAAGGAATCCAATTTTCCCCATGGGTTCTAGTAAAGAGAGCCCTTGTTTCTAACTATTCTTTAAAATATGGCCTAAGCTGGGAGCAGCTGGGTGGCTTAGTGGACAGAGAGCCAGGCCTAGAGACAAGAGGTCCTGGGTTCAATCTGGCCTCAGACACTTCCTAGCTGTGTGACCTTGGGCAAGTCACTTCACCCCATTGCCTAGCCCTTACCACTCTTCTGCCTTAAAGCCAATACACAGTTTCGATTCTAAGATGGAAGGTAAAGGTTTAAAAAAAATTTTTTTTAAACAATATAGTCTAAGACAAATAAATGCCATAAAGTAACAACACTGATTTTTTTCCTATAAACAGTCTAAAACATATATATAAAAAGGCCCTGTCTACAGAGTAGTCACCTTGAGAAGGTCAAGTATATATTACAACAAGGCTATTATTAATAAAAACAACATTTAAGAGCACCTCTTTGGGAATTACTGCCATGGGTGATTTAGGATGCCTGCAAGAAAACCGTACTCTCTAGTGATCTGAATATAGGCCACTGAATTTAGGCAGCACTTTGAAAATAGATCTTTTTTGAAAAATATAAAGTATATTCCAATATTTTATTTTCTGTCAGGAAGCCTTCATTTCCTCTCCTCCTCACTTCCCCCACTTAATGCAAAAACAAAACCCTTGTAAAAAATGTGCATAGCCAAACATAGGAAATGCCTTATCAGTATAATTGTTGACTAACAAATAACTAGAAAAAAATTACAGCACATTGATCCCTTCCTATACAGAGTCCATTCTTCAAAGTCTGTCCGTAATATAAAAAATTCATTCATGAAAAGAAACCAAAAGGACAACTTCAGGACAATTAGAGGAAACTCTTTGAGACCATGCTCAGATATCATGCGGGCAAATTTTAGAAGGAGTGGGGTGTTTATTTGGACCAATATGGTATTTTATGGTCCTGCCTCTGTTCCAAAATTAGTCAGGCATGTTCTTAACCTGGAGTATGCCCCTTCTCTGACTCTCTTCTATGGCCCTTTCTCTACTCCTTAAAAAATAGCTAAGTGTTAAATGTATAGCCCGGATGAAATCTATTGAGAAGAGAAAGCTCACTAGAGATTAGAGGATCATGTGCAATTCTGGACTCATGTTTTAGAAAGAACATTGTGCAAGGAAGGACTGCCATGATGGTTGTAGGAATGGAAACCATGGAATATGAGGAACAGGGGATGTTTTGTCTGGAGAAGACCTTATAGTAGGGCCATGACTTATCTCATCAAGAATTTGAAAATCTGTTATATATCTGGGGGCATCTAGGTTGCTCAGTGGTTTGCAACCCACGCCTAGAGATGGGAGGTCCTAGGTTCAAATATGACCTCAGACACTTCCTAGCTGTGTGATCTGGGCCAGTCATTTAATCCCCATTGCCTAATTCTTACCACTCTTCTGCCTTGGAACCAATATACAGTATTGGTTCTAAGTCAGAAGGAAAGGATTTGAAAAAAGAAGAGTAAAGAAAATCTGGTATATGAAAACTTGTTTTGCTTGACTTGAGGAAAATAAAATCATATCCTCATGTCACAGAACTAGAATCAATATCTCAACAGGAAGGCTTTTTTTGACAGAGGTGTACCAAAACAGAATAGTCTGCCTCTAGGACATAGTGAGCTCCTAATCATTTTAGGTGTTCAACTGACCACTCATCTCCCCATTTTGTTTGGGTAAACCTGAGTAAATCTTACTGAAGATTCTAGCATTGAGTGGGAAACTGAACTGGATGAGCTTTCAAACTCTTATCATTCTCTGATTCTTTGAATAAGACCCTCCCTACATCTTTTTTCATCAGGGCAAACACTGTATCCTCGACGTATCAGGAAATGCTATCAAGCGGTTACAAGTTGCACAACTCTATCCCATTGCCATCTTTATTAAGCCGAAGTCACTGGAGCCATTGATGTAAGTATGCTGAAGTTCGTCCCCCTCTCCTCATCCCCCCAGTTCCACACTAATGCCTTTTTATTTCTGTTTTGAAGCTCATTATACCATTGCCAGATATTATTCATTCTTCTTCCCTGCCAAATCTCTATAAAATTAAAGTTTATTTGAATCACCCTGGGGAACAAGGCCAAAAGTTCCTTGAAAATGTGTGCAATCCTGTTTCCTAAGTTGTGTGTGTATTTTTTTTCACTTTCCTGGGATACAAGAGAAGAGGGAAGGAGTGAGGTTAATTGCTAGAAAGCAACAGTAATTGAATCGCCTTTCATTTGAGGCAGCAGTTCCAGGGGAAATGGAAATAAATGAGTTTGAGTATATGGAACAAGTGACATTTTAGATTCTTTCCTTGGCATTTAGGTTTGCTCTGCAATAAGATTCTACCTTTCCTTAATTACAACTCTAAGCATAGGTCACTGTCATCCATAATAGTTTCTCTCAAAAATACAACAATAAATTAAACCAATATCTTGAACTTACCCAAATATCAATCAGCATAAAATTTGCTTCCAAAGATCCCCACTTCTTAAACTTAAAATAAAAACATCATTTTTCTTCCTTAATACTTGATCTCCTTACTTCTGGCTCCTTCCTTCTCCAAGGCTCCTAGTCTAGGTCCTTCTCCAACCAGAGTGTCATCAGGCAAAATTGCATATTAAAGGATTTAGTAGACTATATTGATCCACAATATCATTTGAGTCTGGAAAACACAGTTGACCTGTAGGGACAGGAAGTTAGTCATTATTGCCTTAATGGCTTAATGGGAACACATCTCTTCTACTGTGGTGCTGCTTATCCCAGTAAGGAAAACCTTAGACGTAGTCCAATTGATTATGGTTTCAAGGCAATGTATTATAGAAGAAAGTCATAGGGCACAGCTCAGTGGAAAAAGTGAAGCCTGAAGAGAGGTTTTTGGGTTCAAATGTGGCCTCAGACACTTCATGATATGACCCTGGGCAAGTCACTTAATCTCCCTTGCACAGCCTATACCACTCTTCTGCCTTGAAACCAATAGTAGTAAGGCTTTTTATTAAAAAGGAGGAGGAAGAGAAAGAGGTCAGAGTGAAAGGACATATCTCCACGGCCAGGCAGAGTAGGATGGGAGCGCTGGTATTCTAAGTAGCTTTCCCTAAGCATTCATGAGCTCATAGACTACATGCTCCTTGCTACCTGGGTCTCTTTGCACCAATCACTTAACTACCTAGGTCTCAATGCCATTATGTCTAAAAAATGAAGATTGGAATTGCAATGAGGTGTCACAGTGGATTGAGCACCAGTCTTGGAGACAGCAAGACCTGAGTTCAAATATGGCCTGAAGACATTTAGCTGTGTGACCCTAGGCAAGTCCCTTTACCCTGTTTGCCACTGTTTCCTGATCTATAAAATGAGCTGGACAAAGAAATGTCAAACCCCTCTAGTTATCTTTACCGAGAAAATTCCAAATGGAGTCACAAAGAGTCAGGCATAACTAAACACAATTAAGCAATTTTAAAAGGGTGGAGGGGCTGGACTAAAGATTCTTCTGCTAGCTCTAGGTTTGATTTCTTTCTGTAATAGATTCAAATTCAAAATAATAAAACTTTACAAGGACTTTATACATTTTCTTCCATGTATGGCCCTCTCAATGGTTATTCTACCTCATGGAGTTTCGGGCTTAGCAATATTAGGCACACTGACTTCTTTTCTCTGGGGAGGATCAGAGGAATGAATGGAGGCTAATTGGGTACCACTGAGTCCCAGGACCCAAGAGCAGGGAAAACAACATTTAGACAAAGCAAGCTTCTAAAGAGCATTTTCTCCCCAGAGTGCTCTACTCTTAGGAACTGACTTCAGAGCAGGGTTGGGGCCCCTTCCTTTCCCCTTTCTGAGAAGCAGTTGCTACGTCAGCTGGAACAAATGCAAGGCTGCTGTGACTTCTCAGTACTCTGCTTCCTTCTCCAAGATCTCAGTTCCAGCATGCATCCTACATATCACATGTCAGCTTAAAAGCACATACATTTCTGCTTTGGGTTCAAAGGGACATTGTTTTTATAATAGAAAACCACAACCCCAAGCCTCCTTTACAAGAAACCTCTTCAGTTGTGTATTGCCTCCTCTTCTCCAGTTCTGGGTAAAAGGATTAGCATTTGTCTTTGTCTTCCCTCTTCATGTCCAGGTGAAAATTAAACTTTCTTATTTTCGCCTGAGTACAAATCCTGCCTTAGGGCAACTTTAGATGAGTCAGTTAATCTCTCTTAGCCTTAGTCTTCTACCTTACAAAATGGGGACAATAATATTACCTAAGTCAGGACTATTGTGAGATCAAATGAGATAACATGTAAAATGCTTTGCAGACCTTCAAATGAAATATAAAGGCTAGTTTTTATTATTCTTTTCCTGGCAAAGGCACTGGACTTAGAGTCAAAATATCTCAGTTCTGTTCCTAGTTTTCTCAAACCATATGACCTTGAACAAGTAAATGGAAAGTATAGCAATGAGACAGCTGGATGGCACAGTGAATACAAATCCAGGCGTGGAATCAGCAAGACTCGGTTTCAGACCTAACCTCAGACACTTCCTAGCTGTGTGACCCCCTGGGCAAGTCACTTCATTTCATTTGCCTAACACTTACGCTTCTGAGTTGTTACTAAGACAGAAAGAAAGAGAGAAAGAAAGAGAGAAAGGAAGAAAGAAGGAAAGAAAGAAAG